>NW_027272831.1:0-172771 GCF_040938485.1 Diadema antillarum
GTATGTCTAATTACCTTTTATATTCTGTGATGCTATAAATGTTTACATGACATCATGCAAATACTTAAAAGCTGATGAGTACTTGGTAGTAAATATGACATCATGCAGGCCTGACATGAGTGTCAATATCAATCAGATTATTGTTTGGTTCTCCTATACTGCTATACAAGGAAAGAACTGTCCCGGTTTCCCAGGAGTGAAAGACATGCTTCTACTGAAGGTGATCAGATTATTGCAAATTCCTTGGAGCTGGTGACAAAAGAGTTGATTTTCAAGGGCATAGACAGCCACAGCCACTAACCCTTCCACCTGCCAATTCCAGCCCAAAGTTTTGATGCAATTAAAGCTCAAAAGAAAAGAAAACTAGAAATGTCGCTAAGGCGACTGGTATGCCTCCGCCATAATGCATGATCTCCTAATAGGTCTATAGTACATGTGGACAATGTGTGATTACTTTTTCACAAAATTGGCAAAATATTAAAATGACAAGTTGTCACAAATGTGTTGAATGTTCACCTTCCTTGACCTAGGTTTAATTGGATGAATAGGAGAGCATGCATTGGGGATTTAAAGGACTTTAACTTGACTTTGACCCATTCATAAGTTTATGCATTGAGTAATTTTCAAGGTATGGAGAAAAAGTGCAATTTTTGTATTGAGAAGTACACTGTTACCATTTTCATCTGGCCTTTGACCCTAAAATTCATAGGATAATCACTGTCAGGCAGAACATGCATAAGTATGTAGAAAGTTTCAAGATAACTTGAGCCACTTCCGAGATATGGAGGAAAAAGTTAGTTCAGCACTTTCCCTTGATCTTTGACCTTTTGACCTTCGAGGCAAAAAAAAAAAAGAGAGAAAAAAAAGAAAGTTTCAAGAGAATCTCTATTAGGTTATACATGCATACACCAAGGGGAAAAAAAATAATCCTGCTGGCATTGCATAAATGAGGGAAATAGTAAAATTTTGAAGTGTTGCCCTTGACCTTTGACCCCTGACCTTTGACCCATGACCCCTAAATTCTCTAGATAATCACTGCCAGTCAGTACAGGTATATATATACTATGTTCCATGAAGATACCTTGAACTTCCATGAAGTTACAGAGTAAAAAGTGAAGTTTTAATGTATTTACGTGACCTTTTGACCTTGACCTTTGACCTTTGACCTCATGATTCCAAACTTTCACCAGAGAATCTTAATTGGGTAATACATGTATACATTAAGTTTCAAGAAAATATCTTCAGGCATTGCATAGATATGGTGGAAATAGTGAAATTTTACATATTTGACCTTGAACTTTTGACCTTTGACCTTGAGCATCTGCACCCAAAAGTTGATTAGGCACAACTTCACACCCCTAATACATATACATGCCACGTTTCATCAGGATACCTCAAAACGTTTTTTAGTTACACTGTCCACAAAATTCATTACGGACGGACGAAGGACGGACAGACGGACAGAAGGACAGACGGACAGAAGGACAGACGGACGGACGGAAGGACGGACGACAAACCGAAAACATAATGCCTCCGGCACCACTTCGTGGCGGAGGCATAAAAACAAGGAAAGGAGAATCTGAGGAGAAAAGGGAGTCTCTCCTTACTTTGTGCACATTTTCTTGTATGTTCTGATATGACGCCGCATGTTGACATCAGTACCCGCTTCCTATCTTCCAGAGACATGGCCTGGGCAAGTGTAAACAGAGATGACAGTAATTAATATGTGTGATGATTACTTGTTCAAATTAACAATACAGAGATATAATATGACCTATGACATATGAATACCTAGGAGAGGTATCCATAATTTGCAGTGCAAAGGTGATCATCAATAAATGAACATTAAGTTTTGCAGATATAAAGAGATTTGCACATGCACTGTGCGACAGCATTCTTCATAAGAATGAGTCATACTTCACTTTTGTCTCACTTTTGATTAACAACAATTTTTTTTTTTTGACACCATGTGATTATCGATTATTTTTTCCACATCATCGCAAATTACCTATCAGCACACTAATGTTTCTTTTTTCCAGTTTGACTGGACAGGAAAGATACATCAAAGTAAGAAGGAAATCCTGGCTAATTTCTTGTGTCACTGCCAAATGTCAAAAGGGCAAGATTAGCATGTTCTGACTTTGAGTGATGCCATAATGTAAGCATGTGATTTTTAGTGAGAATCAAAAGGCCCGCCTACAGTGAGTGTGCACTTTGTGCCTCAGAGTAATAACAAGAGTTCATATCAACAAATTATAGCAGCAGTTGGACGACCTGTTCTTTTGTCTCATCAAACAAAAATGAACAAAGATGAAATGTTTTCAGTCTCCTTTCCTCCATTTGGCCAGAATCAAAATGCAAACAATGCACATACGTTCGACTCACCTTAAATACTGCCACACTGCTTTCTGAGTTGACACTCCCACAGCCAATTCAGCCATATCTAAATGGAGTCAAATTGTTAGCGACACTATGACTATTCACTCCAATATGACAGATTACTAAGTTTTATCATTAGTGCTTCTTTCTGCAAGTTGATTACAACATTAAAGGACAAGTTCACCGTCATATACATGTGGATCGAGTGAATGCAGCAATATTAGTGGAACAAATCAGTGAGAGTTTGGGGAAAATCCGACAATCCATTCAAAAGTTATGAATTTTTAAAGTTTCTGTGCAATCCCTCCTGATGAGAAGACTACTACAGTGTATGATGTCACATGCGTACAACAATATCAGGAAAATAAAAAGAGAATTTCACAAAACTTCACTTTTTTGATAAAGTGCATATTTCTTCGACTTGTTACTGACGTATGCTAAGAGTAATATTATTCTCCCTGCCTTCTGAAAGAGAGAAGTCGAGTGTTCTTTTATTATGCGAGAAAAGTGAAAATATGTTAAATTTTCTTTATTCTTTTATTACATCATTGTACACATGTGACATCACAATCTATAGTAGTCTTCTCATCCAGCCGTGACTGAGCAGAAAGTTAAAAAATTCATAACTTTTGAATGCATTGTCCGATTTTCCTCAAACTCTCACTGATGTGTTCTACTAATATTACTGCATTCACTCAACCCACATGTCTATGAAGGTGAACTTGTCCTTTAAAAGTATGGAGTGCATGAATAATCGTACATCAATACTGCAAGATATAACTACACACAAATACAGAACGAGAAACACATCATCTTGGTTGCATATGATGTACATTGTGCATTTTGCACTGAAGACACACAGCATGTTCTGATTCTTCTGTAATTCACCAAACATTTAAAAGTGCTGAATAGTTTACAAAATGCCTTCAACATTTATTTTAACTACAATTATTTGATGTATGCTGTATCTATTAGGAAAGGAACTGAAAATGAAATTTAGTTAATAGAAGTACAGTACTAGATATATTAAATTTCCTGCAAAGTCACACAAATATTCTTATGATAACTTGAACATCAGTATATAATCTTTACCTGCAATATATGGGCTACACAACATAGTATTCAATGTTGTTTCTCTCTGATGTCACTCACATAGAACTCTAAACCAGTTTAATTAGCCCAGACTGTTAAAGATGTGGTTTGCAACCACAAGGACGGACTTATAAAAGCAAGAAATTAAGCACAGGGGAGAAGGTTAAAGTGTGAGTTTTCTCTCATTTGTATATAGGGAGATAAATTAAAGAAAACTCACACCCTCAAGGATGGACTTCCTTTGACTTTGATGATAGTGTGGGAAAATAATATCATTAATAATCATCAACTTTAGCACAGGCATGAGAAAATATGATAGCAGCAATAAACAAGTAGATGATATTTGTTGTTACAAGTTGCACACACAGATGATATATCTCACCGCCCTTCAACTTGGACTTGCTTCTCCTTGGCGAGTTGTTTCCTAGTTTGTCCTTTCTTGTACGTTTTGAACCTAAGACACATAAACCAAAAATATGAGACAAACAGTGCTAGACTTCATATCTCCACATCAATGTTCATATCACTTGAAGCATAGTTAACACTCAAATTATTGCATGTTTTAACAAGGAAAAGTAGAAATTACGCGGTGCGTAACATATGTCCCCGCCGGAAGTAGCATTTTGTAACAAAATGTGCAATATAGGTAAAAAATCAAGGTCAAAGGTCAAAGAAGTCAAAGGTCAAAATTCTGTGTAGAAGTTTTGAAGCCCTCACCTAGTGCCATCACATAAAGCAAATGAATCGAAATTGGGTTAGAAATGGCGAAGGAGTAGCATTTTGTAGCCAATGTACAATATAGCTCAAAAATCAAGGTCAAAGGTCAAAGAAGACAAAGGTCAAAATTCTGTGTAGAAGTTTTGAAGCCCTCACCTAGTGCTATCACATAAGCAAACGGAATCGAAATCGGGTTAGAAATGGCGAAGGAGTAGCATTCTGTAGCAAAATGCACAATATAGGTCAAAAATCAAGGTCAAAGGTCAAAGAAGTCAAAGGTCAAAATTCTGTGTAGAAGTTTTGAAGCCCTCAACTAGTGCCATCATATAAAGCAAACGGAATCGAAATCGGGTTAAAAATGGCGAAGGAGTAGCATTTCGTAGCAAAATGTACAATATAGGTCAAAAATCAAGGTCAAAGGTCAAAGAAGTCAAAGGTCAAAATTCTGTGTAGAAGTTTTGAAGCCCTCACCTAGTGCCAATCACATAAAGCAAACGGAATCAAAATCGGGTTAGAAATGGCGAAGGAGTAGCATTTTGTAGCAAAATGTACAATATAGGTCAAAAAATCAAGGTCAAAGGTCAAAGAAGTCAAAGGTCAAAATTCTGTGTAGAAGTTTTGAAGCCCTCACCTAGTGCCATCACATAAAGCAAACGGAATCGAAATCGGGTTAGAAAGGCGAAGGAGTAGCATTTGTAGCAAAATGTACAATATAGGTCAAAGGTCAAGGTCAAAGGTCACGACTGAAATTCTGCGTAGAAGTTTCAAAGCTCCCATGTAGTGCTATCATATAAAGCAAACAGAATCAAAATTGGCTCATAAATGACAGAGAAGTAGCAAATTGAAGATTTTGATCACACACGGACGGACGACACACGGACACACGGACACACGACCGGACGGACGGACACACGGACGGACGGACGGACACACGGACGGACGGACACAACGGACGGACGGACACACGGACACACACACTACGGAGCCCGTTTCATAGTCCCCTGCTCGAACTCGTTCGGCGGGGACAATAAATAAGCCTACCTGTTATGGTTTGGATTTGAAATGATATCATGGGTGTTTAATATTTCTTGCAGGAACCTGTCCACCCAATGAGCCCAGTGAAGATATTAACGGATAACCCGTTGAGGATGAGTCCCCAGTATACTCAGGCAAGTGTCTACAAGAAATGCGTGTTGTAGCAAAATCAGCCCGTCCTCAACAGGTTCAGACAAGGATGTCAACCTTGGAAAACAGCATTGCAGTATTCCGAGGCCTGAAAAGCTATATTTTTGGTGGAAAAACAGTATTTTCTACCCTTTTTGTCACGTCACGCTGAAATTACAGCTCATATATCTTGAGATTTGTTACCCAAAATGAGTGTTGACAGGATGTTGCTTACTTTAATGAAAAAAGAAAGAAAGAATAAAAAAAAGCTTATGTCTCTACAAGAAGCTATATCTTTTGGAGGAGTAAGAATAGAAAATACCTGTGCTCACAAAATGTAGATCGTGATACGAGGCACCATGGTTCATTCAATGACGCTAAAGTTTCAATGTATACACTTATTTTTTTTTTAAGTGAAAACTGTCCGATTTGTGAAAAGTGAGGAAGGCAAGGGTTACAAGGGGAGAGTCGATTGGTGTGGTGGAAGTGGAAAATCAGCGACTCAATTGAAATTCCAGAGGAAGTAGACTTCCCAATGATAGCGGGGTGTATCAACGAAGAAGAGGTGTCATTTCAGACTGGTCTTCATTCAAGGTGCAAACATATGTGACAAATATCCGATCCAAAAAGACGGAGAAAGTGATACAGAACGACAGTGAAACTGTATTGCTTCATGTACACTACTGGATGACAACACGATAGTTTGTGGCAAGGGGCGGGCGAGGCTGTTCGGGACCAGTCTTGACCAAGTGCATCTCACTGTACGACAGACAGTGGCAACTCCTCAGACACCTGGACATACCAAGAGACAGGCAGACAGACTACGCCAGGGTAGAAGTTGCCGTCGATGTGACTGGTAAGCTCCTTGCTTGTGAGGCTGGTCCGTCTATCTTCGTCATCGATTCGAAAAGTGGAAAGATCGAAAGTGTCATCACATGCAAGTCTGAGAATATGATCAGGATGCGTGGAGTTATGACCTGCGGAAGATCGTAGCTATTCGTCGGTGATCGTATTCACTATTCCTTAGATGGCACCACATTGTTCGTAATCGATCGTCAGGGAGACCAGATGAGGATAAAACATAGTGATACAATCTGGAATGTGGCTATTGATCCTTTGACCGATGACCCGTATGTTGTATGCTACGATGCAGAGAGCAATGTATGTTCCATTGATCGTATGTCTTACAACGGCGAGGCGGGAATAAGAGAATTGTCCCTGCCACTCTGTGAGGGATTGGATACAAGAAATGAAGGACTCTGCCATGTTGTGTTATCAGGACTCATCCTCACCTCTGATGGTAAACTCATTTTGTGTGATGGAAGAAACATCATGATCTATAAGAAAAAGTTTACATTATAAGCATTAGCCTGATATCCTCAAAGTTAACGATTTCTAAGGATATTCTCAATTAGAGTGGTTAGTAATTTGTTTTTGCTTTCTTGAAACAATAATTGAAGACTTTTATATATCACGTAGGATATGTAATACCGTTAAATCCTAATCCTAAAAGTTCGGAAATGTCCTCTGGTTAAAACATCTGTGAATTCTTTCAAATGATTTGTATAGATTTTATTGAGCTTTTGATGTGAATGCGTCTCAATTGCCTTGTCGTGTGTCCTGTATTAGCTGTAATGTAACACAACACTCCATATCCAGACATTGACATGGGGTAGAGAGAGTACATGTAGTTAGACAGGACTGGTGTTAGCAGACAGTCTGACCTGCATGTATAGACAAAGGCAATAAAAAAACATCTTATATCTGGTTAATCTTTTTATATTCAGACACATGGATAAAGAATCTTAACCATTCTTTCTGTTTTATTTCTACAACGGCATTCGAAATTTTAACAGTAGTATACATCCGTTACCGTTTGTTTTGCTAGACAGTGTATAACCAATTTCACGGTTACGTAGCCGTATACGAATTATGTCATGTTCACCACCTGCGAAACTTTTGACTCTCAATGTGTAATAAACTTTTTCTCGGGACTGAGGTTTAAGTGGAGGTTTCTAATTTCACAAATGAAGCTTCTGGGCTTTATCTGAGTATAGTCCTTCTGTCACCAGATGGCTTTTCTGCTTTAGGTATTTGTGGGCCTACATGCATTCAGGTCACATCTGGGGATCTGGTGTTTATCAAACTATCACGTGAATACTGCATTCCATCGTAGAATTAATTTCCGTTCACATGTCGTGATAATTCAAGGTCCGATTGATTCACCTGCCGCGCGGATGTAGTTTCCCACCAGAACTAAACATGACATTATTGTTCTCACCTCGAGAAGAATGAACAGCATTGTGTTGAGATCAAACCTGACAAAGGGCGAAATAAGTCCTACCAGCCTGAACCAATTTCGAACCAATTAAAGGTTACCTGAAAGAAAGAGGGATATTTCATACGCACAGCAGTGAAAATTTGATCAAAATCGGATGAAAATTGGGGAAGCCACGAAATTGTGAAATGAAGCTATTTTTGCCAAATTTCCAAACGTTTTGGAACAGTTGATATGAATACGCAAATGAATGAGCTGATGTCAGCACCTCACAATTTGATGATGTTTAAAACCCTATTAACGAGAATCAATTCTTTTTTTTCTGCTCTTAAAGTGTAAAACTTATTCTTACTCCTGGCGGAAAACTTCAAAATAATGATCATACAGATATATTAGGATTTGAGACTGGGACGCAACTGCGTTAAAAAAAAGAAAAATGATGATTGCAAGATGTCAGGCGATGACGTCATCAACGCACATAATACTTGCGTATTCATAACACCTCTTCAATTACTGGTCGGTGAAAATTTGCAAAACTTCGAAATGTCATGACTTTTCTCATTTAAGTCCGATTTTGATCAAATTTTCATTATTATACTAAACAAATGTTACTCTTTCTTTTCAAAGTAAACTTCCAAACAAGCTGGTCTGGAATTGCCCTTTGATATTAAGAATATGGTCACAATGCTGGCTCCTCATGAAAATGAGAAAAGCACCACGATCTCTTTTCAACAAACCGATCTTTCTATTCCCTCACTTAAACTTACCTGTTCATATGTTTGTGTGCAAAATTTGTGCACAGTTGACTCATTGTCACTAAAAGGGTTAACAAAACGAAAGAAAGTTACTGAAGAGACATCGTTACTGGTAGCAGATCCTGAACAACGTCACAGAGTCTCCTCTGATCCCTTGTCACAAGATTTACTCACACTTGTTTGTCGGACGCATTTCGTTACTTTCTACTCATTCATATTGTTATCATCACTACAGTTTTACTACTATGGTTATCATGTTAGAAATTAAGTTGATAAGTATTTCTCCACCATCCATGCTTTACTTAATTAATTTTACAGTCTTATATTTCCATTATATCTGAACTATGGTATATAATTGCTTTGGGAAATACTCATCAATATTTGATTACAAAATTGTATTTGTTACTGCACATTGAAAAATGCATTTCATATCCAATTCATGTATCTTACGTTAATGTTGTTAGATCGGTCATTATTTTAGACAATCATCATGTTTATGTGCAGAGAGAGGGAGAGAGAGTGAGACATCGAGAGAGAAAGTGAAAGAGAGACCTGGGGTGGTATTCTGAAATCCTTCCTAGGAAGATATTTCTTCCTAAGTCAGGATTTTTTCCTAAGTGGTATTCTGAAAATCTTCCTAAGTTTCTTCCTAAGTAGACTTAGGAAGAAACTTAGGAAGGGGGAGGGAATATGCAAATTTCTGACTTAGGAAGAAGTTGGTATTCTAGAATGCACTTAGGAAAGAATTTTAGGAAAATATTTAGGAAAGCTCCACCCCTGTCCTAAGTACGTTGTTAAGAATAGCAAACTGCAAGCATCGTGATAGGCGCGCTTGTCAGTCATTGCGCGCACATGTACTTTGATGCGCGAAATGAGCGTGAGAAAGGGGACATGCCGCGCACTCGTATTTTGACCTACGTCATAGTAATATGCGATTGTCATTGGCAGACATCGGTTAGTTCCTTATGATACGGCATTTCGTATTGGCTTAGGAAAGGACGTGGGCGGGAATAAGGATGGCCTAATTTGCATTAAGAAGTGCCTAGGAAGAAATTTCAGAATACCAATTCTGTCTTTCCTAGGCACTTCCTAAGTTTCTGACTTAGGAAGAAACTTAGGAAGAAACTTAGGAAGATTTTCAGAATACCACCCAAGGTGTAAACCAGGGGCCGTATTCTGAGAGCTAATTAAGTGTCTGATTAGCACTTAATTACCGAATTGGTATTCTGAGAGCATGATTAAGTAGGGGGTATATTAACTACCATAGCAACAAGCGTTTTGGCGGGAAGGACTTACGCGTTTGCGCGTATCAATGCGCGTGCACCTCTGAGAGGACTTAATCACAGAGTTAATTACGAAATACGTATACGAATCGGTATTCTGAGGGTGTAATTAAGTATGAAAGTTAATGGAAAACTTAATGATACCAAAGAGTGTCATTAACTACTCCGATATCACGCAATACATCGTGTTTTCTCTGCCACAACGATGCTTACCGTCTTCGGTAACCGAGGAGCGGTTGAATGTTGTTATCGTGGTATCCGTAGAATTCAGAGAAAAAAAGAAATATAGCCGATCTTCGAGGAATTTTGTCGTTTTATGTGAGCAAAGAGGTTGAGATCTTCGCGTGCGTAGGTGAGGGGTTGTAATCAAATACCGGAGTGTGCGCACGGAGCTCTTGGGTTGTAATTACAGGGGGCGTGGAGGAGCGCGCATTGAGGGCATATTTGCGCGTGTAATCATCATTTTGGCTTCTAACAACGCGTCTGATTGGATGGAATAACAATTAGATGGGAGGGACCTAAGATAATTACAGGGGACTTAATCATACCTTAATTACGTCCTCAGAATACCGATTTTGCCCATGATTAAGGGGTAATTAACTTCACGACTTAATCACGAAGTTAATTACAGACTTAATTACGACCTCAGAATACCACCCCAGATGACAATGTTATGTGTACTGTACCATCGATGACTGAGACTTTAACTACGTTGTATGTCAATAATTAGGTATGAGTAGGGACACACAGAAAAAAAGTTCCAGTCCGGGAGTGTCCTGTAGATGTTGTTTCAAGTCTTCTTTGTTTTTAATGCCTAAGATGCCTTCAAAGGAGTGTCTTAGCAGAGTGTGTAATATACTGTAGAGTTTTAGTTCTCTCGCGGCAGATATCATTTAGACCTCGTCGATAGCACACATATGCTAGCTCGGTGGCAGGAAAGACACCCGCCACACCCAGACGCCATTTATATAGATGATGTTTTAAAGCACATTTTCGTTGACGGCCAGGAGCCACACCTCTGCATAGCCTCTGGGATTTGTTGTGCAGTAGACAGGACGAAGTGACATTTAAGCCTATTTTACACTGGTCACCGGTAAGTTTAGTTCTGGTTCTCACAATTTGTCGTTCCGTTTGAAGATACAAATCTATGTGGACTGCAAATGAGGTCGTTGCGGCTCTCAATGGAGAGTCTCAGTAGACAAGTGATAATGCATATTGTGGTTGTGTACAGCTTTTGATAATGGACGGTAAATTTTGATAACATAATAGATGTATGTGTTGTTGTATTTACGTTTACTGCAACATTATTTCATCGTGTGAACACATAAATTTACGTAAACTGGGACAGGGACGCAAGTCCCATATTTTCACTCTGATGTAATGATTTCAAGTTGGTCAAGTTGCAGCAACATTTTTCTTTTTTTTTTAAACTAGTATAGGTTGTCTCTTGGTACATGTTGTATTTGAATGATATTTGTAGTTGGCGCCGAGGTCGAGTTTACTCCCAGGCAATCGAATTCACAGCAGAGCGACTGTGTTGACCCGCCCCTCGCTACTGGAAGAGCCTATGGACGCTAGTAACCCCTGAACGCGTGTTTATCGCGACACTTTGGAGTTGGAAAAGGGCTCAGCTTTGAAATCCCGCATCCACGAACGTTCCACACATACACACAGCGGTTATCATACTGGGAGTGAGAGATTTTGACGCATGATTTGTGACTTTGTGGATGACGCAACTGAGAGCGTAACATAACGCACGTACATAATTAAGTACCATGATATGAACGCACCTGTAATGCTGTGAAGATGTGGTCTGTAAATGCAATGTGAACACAATCGAAAACCTGATAGCTGCAATGTGGGTTAGTACAGAACCCTAATGGCAGTGGAGTCGATGTTCGTATTGCTCTGTAAAGTGAATTACAGCGCTATCAATGGAGAAGTGAATAAGGTGACAAACTGAAAATTTTTGCAAGTGAAATCGGATCAAGCCAAGATCTTTGTGAATCATTATATCGCTTGCTAAGATGAATTTCATTTAATTATTATACCTGTGCTGTTGTTCATTCACACTGAATGAGTCACCCCTAATGTCGCATGTCATGAAATCTTCTTTTTTTATACCACATTGAGACTAATTTTGTACTGAAATGGTGTGGTGAGCTGACTTAATGATATTATGTTTGTCTGCCAAAAGGACTACATTTCTCCGTGCTTAATTCAGGGTGTTTTTTTTTATTTTTGTTTTTGTTCATTTTGTCTTTCATTCCTTCACCTGCATGTGAAACGTTTGATGGTAGGATACAGATTTGAAGAAAAATAATCTTAAAAAGTTCTAGATGAGGTAAGATTTTAAAAGCGTTTATTCAATATTCTAAAAGTTCATTGTTGTACACATGTGACTATCTCTTCACCCTCTATGTAGGAATAATGTGAGTTCCGTGTGATGTACAGTTTTGTGATTGTACCATGGATTGAATTGCCCATGACTGTGTTGTGCGGTGTAAACAAAGCTATATGTATGGTATATGTTACACCCAAGTGTAATATACAGGTGATGATTGTGTGTCATGGAATCGTACTGTCCTGTGGAACTGTCCTGTCGTAATGTCCCAAAATACCACAGGACAGTTCCTATGGTATAGGTACTGTCATGTGGTACTGTCCTGCGGTAATGTCCTGTGGTACTTTTTCTGCGGTAATGTCCCAAAATACCACAGGACAGGTCCTGTGGTACTGTCCTGTTAAAGGCCTACTGTCCTGTATCACACATCAGTGCCTGTGCTGACATATGTTTGTGTTGTACATGTGTGGTACTGACAAGTACCACAGGGAGTACCACATGAGCCTGTAATACAGTAGGCCTACCACACAGTTCCTGTGGTAACATATATTTGTGTGGTACATTGTGTGGTACCGACAAGTACTACAGGGAGTACCCTAAAAGCCTGTGGAACAGTACCACACAGTTCCTGTGGAAACATTGTTTGCGTGTGGCACCGACAAGTACTACAGGGAGTACCACAGGACTTTTTGTTAGGGGTATGCAGTCTGAAGCGTGGCGCCTCCCTGTCACGTGGTTGTTGATTGGCGCCCTAATGGAGGTACTGCTTCACTGTGTCTATTCTCTCCTTTTTATTTGTCCTTCTCTGAATATATAGAATACATATATAACATCATGTACCCAATTCTTCTCAATATCAATTATCTTATCATTACTCTTACATCATGAAATCCAGTCTGTTTATATCAACGATGGCGCGTGTTCTTCTTTCTGTTTTCCCCTTTTTTCTTCTTTTTCTTTTCTTCCTAATTTGATTTCATGTCAGTTGACATTTGTTTCCTTGATTTTGTTTTCTATGTGTTTGTAGTTCATTAAGTCATTATTCGTTCTCTTATGAATTTTCTAAGGGTCCCGAACCGTACATGTTTTGCTCTTTAGTAGGACCCTCTACTGTATATTGTATCACGTATACCAATCCTTGTATTGTGCATATATACCTTTAAAAATGCATTGATGTTACTCGTAATCACATGTATTTTGTTCATTTCTTTTTTATCATTATTACAAATAAGTTACGTCAATGCAATGTATATAATTTTCCTTGATTACTTAATGGAAATGCAAACAAAAAAATGACTTACAAGGTTCATGTGACCACAGAGACGAATTGCTTTTGACTAGGAAAAATCTATATGTTAAAGAGTTAAATCCATATCAATTAGGACACTTGATGTTTAATTTTAGAAAAAATGGCATGAAAAGTTGCAAAGTATTTAGTGATGTGTTTTGCAGACATGTAAATTTCCATAATGTATCCGACCATAAAATCCGATGAATTTCATTGACTTTTGCTCTACATCATCTTCGCCCAGAATACTTTTTGTACAGAACCGAGCTTTCGGAACCAATAGTGATGATTTAAAAGATGCACCACGCCTTGCTGTATTTAAGAGAAAATTAGAGACAGTTTTGGTTGTATTTTACGTAACATTTGAACCTTTGAAATTAGATAACATTTTCAAGTTACCATCCCATTCGATTAAATGAAAACTGTATACTTTCAATGATAGGCTTGTATACGGTACATGTATCGTAATATTGTAAGCCATGTATAAATGTATTGTAGTACCGTAATGTAACGTAAGTGAGGGGACTGCACAATACAACTTCGCTTTTAAGCAGCCCCTCAATTTTCATTTCCATCAAGTCCTTTAAGAACCAATATGTATTATTATGTTCCAAGATATGAAATCATTTGGAGTGTATTACCTATGTGTATTGATTGGAAATGAAAACAAAACAAAACATGAATGAATGAATGAATGAATGAATGAATGAATGAATGAACCTCCGACTGGTGACTTCTCCACACTGCGTCGTGGATAAACGAAAAACGGTAGGAGGCTGAGGAGTCAAGATGAAGTCGCTCTAGCCTACCGACAAAAATCAGCTTTTGGTTCGGCGATTCGTTACATGGATTATAATTGAATATGTTCAAATCTCTTCTGTGACGAGAAATGTGTGGAAAATGAACTTGGAAATGTGACAGTTTGGTGAAAATCCTGGTATAACGTGAACTTTGCTAACCTGAGTGGACCCTATATCATCGATCCCAGTCCCATGTATGCTTAGCGCGTGTCAGCCACCAGTGACCGGACGAGGATTGGCCTTCATAGTAAGCATAATTGTATCCGAGATTTCTGCTGCCATTATGTGACATTTATCAAGTTAGTGACATCTGTGAGTGTGGCAAATCGTTATACGTTTATGAAGCACTGATATGAGGTTAATGACTTTATAATTGAAGGGGTCGGTGCAATATAGTGTTAACCCACAAAATAGTCATTTTGAGATAATCGCTGTTGAATGTTCGAACAGTCCATACATTGTACATTAATAAAACATGAATGCATGCATTTTTACCATCTTATTGGTTGATTTAAACTATGATATTTTCACGGAGGTTAGAGTGAAGGATAAGGATTATGAAAATGCGTGTAACTCGATTTTGACAAAAGTGTGGGTTAGCACTATATTGCACCGACCCCTTCAATTATATGAATCTTACGAAACACAACCGTGATTGCAGTATATTGGAATCAACGGACCCCCCCCCCCCCCCCGTTCATGAACCTCAATTATCTTCCGCTTATATGTCGCTAACTCAAATTTGACTTTCTGTGATCTGAAACAAACTGGATGTCAAGTTATCAACAATTACCCATTATATTTGACATCAAAGTAAATTATCATCAGTTCCAATATGGCGACGTCGGCGGCTGGGGTTGATGACGCCACTGAAAAGCTCATTAATGACTTGTTTTCGCGCCTTCAAAAAGAAAACAAAGAGCTGCATACGTCGATTCACGTCACTATTCAGGAAGCCGTTCGGAGGGAGTAACTGTTCGAGAGATTGCAAAATCGCTTGGATGAACAGGAGAAGCGACTGATGGACGTCGAGGTACAAAACAAATCTCAATCCAAAGAGATAGCTCGCCTTTCTGCCATTGTAGAGGATCAACGCTCAACAATTAACAATCTACGTCTATCAACCGCGGACCTGGAACAGTATTCACGTAGAAACTGTTTGCAGTTCTTCGGTGTCAAAGAAGAAGACAAAGAAAGCACGGATGACCTCATTTGTAGCATCGCAAACGATCAACTCGGGCTGAACATCTCCAGGCAGGACATTGACCGCTCTCATCGCTTGGGTAATCCCAACAGAGGATCTCCGGGGAAGAATAGTGCGCGCGCCATGAAGCGACCACGCCCCATTGTGGTGAAGTTTACCTCGTATAGAACTCGCCATGCCGTAATCTCTCATCGTCGCCTTCTGAAAGGCTCCAACATCGTAATTCAGGAACAGTTGACAAAAGCAAATCTCCATCTTCTCAATAGTGCTAAGAAAAAAAGCAAGGTCCAATCCGCGTGGTCCAGTGATGGTCGTATAATCGCGAAAGTCACGGCAACAAATGGAAGAACAATAAACAAAGTAATCCGGAACGAGAGTGACTTAAATGGACTATGAACTTACACAGCTGGCCAATTTGCTGACATTTGTGCCTCACAATCACAATACAAATAAAGCTGTTTTATATTGTATATATATATATCTAAAGATATTAAATATGTACATTTTGTATTAATTTAGCTACACGTAAATTTAACTTAGTTAATGCCTCCCAAATATCCCTGTACCTTCTGTAAAAAAACGGTGAGAAATAACCAAAATGCTATGCTGTGTATTGTTTGTAATGAATGGGGTCATCTGAAATGCTCAAGTGAATCAGAATCGTTCTTTCGATCAAATGATGACTGGACATGTGATGCCTGTCTTTGGAAGGGTTTACCACTAGTTGATTGTTCAAACACATCCATTTCTAATGAATCATTTGATGACGTAAACCACCCTGTTTTAAATCGGTCACTTAATTCTGATCACGTGTTTGATGACCCTGTTCAAATTGAGTTAAATAGACTGCAATCATATAAGGGACTGAAAATTGCCCATTTAAATTGTTTGTCGTTATTAAAGTATATTGATGAATTAAGATCTATAGTTACTCAAAGTGATATAGACATAATGACTCTCAGTGAAACTCACTTATGCTCAAGCATTGATGATAATGAGGTGTCTATTCCTGGTTATACATGTTTACGACGCGACCGAAATAGGAACGGAGGAGGAGTTGCTATGTTTATTAAAAATGATATCATATTTGTACGGAAGGATGAATTCTGTCAAAATATGGATTTGGAAATAATTGTTACTGAAATCAAACTTCAAAAACAAAAGTCTTTTCTTGTAATATGTTGGTATAGACCACCAAACTCGAAACTTGAGATTTTTAATGCTTTTGAACATGTAATGCAAAATATTGATGATATGCAACTTCCTTATTATATACTAGGGGACATGAATTGTGATGTGAGTAATAAGTGTATGGCTTGGCATACTAAAAGGCTTGTCGATATTATGGAGTGTTATAATTGCACTCAGTATATTAATGATTATACTCGAATCACAAGCAACTCGTCGACAACAGTTGATTTGATATTTGGTAATAGTAAATCAAAGATAAGCAAAAGCGGAGTGGTCGAAGTATCGATGAGTGATCATTACATGATATATTGTGTCTTAGGAAAGCTAAGTTGCAGTGATAATGTAAGTCATAAATACAAAAAAGGTAGAAGTTTAAAGAGATTCGATGAGGAGGTCTTTAGGAAGGATATGAAAGATATTGATTTTGATTCACTTTATCAAATGGAAGATCCAGAAGCAGCTTGTTCAGCTTTCTTCTCATTAATAATGCCAATTGTTGATAAACACGCCCCACTCAGGAATACACGAATTAAACAAAAAGAATCTCCCTGGATGACAATCGACATATTACAATTAATTCGCAAAAGAGATCGTTTGAAATATAAAGCCAAAAAATCTAAAAGCATAGATGATTGGGAAAAATATAAAAAAGCTCGAAATATAGTTACAAGCCATATTCGTCAAGCAAAACGTAATTTCATTTCCACTAATATTGAATCTGCCGTAGGAGATGTTAAAAAGGTATGGAAAACTCTTCGTTACTTGGCGCCTGAAAAGAAAGCTGACAGCGGTGCTTCTTCTATCAAGGTGAATGATAATTACATTCATGGTCAAGAGGTGTCAAATGCCTTTAATGAATATTTCGTAACAATTGGTAAAGTTTTGCATGATAATTTTGATGGTAATGTAAAGAGGCGTCACACTGAATCCCCCAGTTCTTATAAGGCTCAATTTGTTTTTAATGATGTTACAGTGGATGAGATTGAAAATATAATTAAGACGTTGCCGCTGAATAAAGCAACTGGACCGGATAATCTCCCAGCCAAGCTCCTTAGACATGTAGCTCTTATTATTTCCCCTCCAGTAACACACATCATTAATCAATCTTTACGTACGGGTATAATTCCCAGTCAATGGAAATGTGCACGTGTAACCCCAATTTTTAAAGGAGGTGATAAGACATGCATGGAGAATTATCGTCCGATTTCTGTCATTCCTATCCTAGCTAAGATAATGGAGAAGATTGTTTATAAGCAATTATTTCATTATGTAACGGAGAACAATATTTTATCTGATTGTCAATCGGGTTTTAGGCCAATGTATTCGACTCAGAGTGCCCTTCTAAATGTTTGTGATAAATGGTTGGTTGCAATTGATAACGGTAATATAGTTGGGGTGGTAATGATTGATCTAAAAAAGGCGTTCGATACGGTAGATCATAAAACATTATTAGAAAAATTAGAAATGTATGGTTTCAGTGAAATAACTTTGGAGTGGTTTAAGAATTATTTTGTTGGTAGGAAACAATTCACTTCTGTAAATGGCTACATTTCTGATGAAGAAGATATAGTATGCGGAGTACCCCAGGGTTCTTTATTGGGCCCCCTACTTTTCTCTATTTCTGTTAATGATATGCCGAATAATGCACACTGTTGTGATCTAGCTTTATACGCTGACGATACTTGTTTATTCACCTCATCCAAAGATCCAAGGGACATTACAAGAAAATTGAATGAAGATTTGTTGAGTTTGTTAAATTGGTTAAAAGATAATAAGCTTATGGTTAATCCAAAGAAATGTGAAGTGATGTTTATTGGTTCACGCCAAAGGCTACAAAGAGTTAATAACCTCTTTAATGATTGCCATGTTTATATAGATGACAGTGAAATTAGAAAGGTTGAAGCTTGTAAGTATTTAGGGGTTGTTATTGACCAAAACCTTTTATGGCATAATCAGGTCGATCATGTTAAGAAAAAAGTTATTAAATGTATGTATCTTCTCAAGAGATTGCGGCCGTATATTAGTAATGACACTGCCTTGTTATTCTATAAATCAGTTTTGCAATGTCACTTTGATTATTGTAGTCCGGTTTGGGCAAATGCCTCCAAATCTTACCTTTCGCAATTACAAATACTACAAAATAGATCACTTCGTATTGTTATGAATGTTGATTATATGCATCCTTCTGATGATTTATATGACACATTGAAATTAGATCGGCTACATGTGAGATGGGCTAAACAACTGGCATGTACAATGTACCGTTCATTACATGAATTATACCCTCCCTATTTAAATCAAATGTTTTGTTTTCGACAGACTGCTTATAGCACAAGGTCCGGCCCGTCCAAATTGAAACTCATTCAACCGAAGACCAACTATGGTAAACGGTCCCTATCTTATCGAGGGGCCAAACTTTGGAATGAGCTTCATTATCCCTCTTCAACAATTGTATCAATTGAAGCATTCAAACGCTACGTAAATCACAGCCCCGATATACATATTTTTGCAGGATAATGAGTCAACAAAATCAGTAGATTATTAATTGAGATTGTACAAGAACGATTTTTCTCACCAATCCCCCACCCCTATTCCTCGATTTTTGATGTTGATTATATTATATGGTTTCTAATTTCTTAGTATGTAGGTGTTTTTTTTCCTTAGTTAAATTGTTTAGCTTATGCCATTCTGGCTTTTTTATGTAATTTCAGTTGTATATTATTGATTGATTTGTTGTTTGTACTGATGGCATGTTTTGTATTTTGGTTGGACCCATGTGAAAACCAGCTTTTAGCTGACCAGGGCAATCCATCCCATGAGTGGAGAATAAATAAATAAATGAAATAAATAAATAAATAGATGGCGGTATGACGCTGGACGTGAGAGAGTCACTTATGGGATCATTATGTAAAAGAATTATTATTGGCCCGAGTCTCTGTTCGTTGTGTTAGCTGTTTTCTTGATGTGAATTACCTTCCTTATTCATAATCGTGATGGGCGATGACCTTCTCTGGCAAGAATACTGCGCTCGTTCCATTGGATGGAATGGTTATTGATGGGAACAGGATCCCAAATAACTGACCATTGTTGGATCTCGTGCTCAATACAGCAAAACCGATCTTAACTTATCGACAGACTGAGTTGGGTGTAGCCATGGGCAATCCGGTATCGCCTATCATTGCAAATTTCTTCATGAAAGATCTAGAGCAGCAGGCAATGGCTACAGCACCATTTTAGAAACCAAACTCAAAGTCTGGAAGCGGAAAAGTGGATGATATTCTTCAGATCCTTAAAGAAGATGAGATTGATAATGTCATTCACCATCTCAATCAAATTGACGAAACAGGAAGTATCACATTCACATATGACAAAGAGCAAGACAATACCATTCCCTTTCTTGACTCACCTTTTGCCTGAAAGAACAAGTGGAATGATCGAATTACTGGTCTTTCAAAATCAGATAAACACAGCCCAGTATCTGAACTTCAACTCTTATCACCCCCTCCAACCCCCCCCCCCCCCCCGCCTCAAACAGAAAGTGGATGTAATCCATTCTCTGTTCAACCGTGCTGGGTCTATTGTCACAAAAGAAGAGGATGTCAAAACAGACCTGAAATATACCACCACGGCTCTAAAAAAAAGGGTGGATATCCCCATAAAGCTTCAAGAAAGTTCATCAAAAAATGTCAGCTAAATCCAAAACCCCTTAAGACATAAATCAACAGAGAAGGGGCCTTGTAGTTCTCCCCTACATCAGATGAACTACTGAAGCCTTTCAACCAGTCTTCAATGATTTTGAAGTTTCTACTGCTGTCCATCCACAGAAAGCCATCGGAAGCCTACTGGTCTACCCAAAGGACAAACGGAAAGAAGACGACATAACAGGAGTCGTATATTAGACTCCTTGCAATTATTCTCCAGCTACATACATTGGTGAGACAGGCAGAAAACTTGTCGTAAGAAGAGACGAGCATAAGGGTGCAGTTAGAAACATCAGACAAATCCCTTTCGCTCGATCTAAAAAACAATCGGCAGACAACATCATTCACAAATCAGCCACTGAGGATCATGTTGCCATCAATAACCATTCCATCCAATGGAACGAGAGCCGTATTCTTGCCAGAAAAGATCATCGCCCATCACATCATGAAAACAGCTAACACAATGAACAGAGACTCGGGCCAATAATATTCTCTGACATGTTGTATCATGATCCATTTCTCTCTCGTCCAGCGTCATACCGCCATCTACGACGCAGTCTGAAGAAGCCACCAGTATCGGCAAAAAAGTACTTACTGAGGTTATTAAATAAATTGTACGTAATTGTGAAAGAAGAACATATTTCTATAATACATTGTA
Source organism: Diadema antillarum (assembly GCF_040938485.1). Classification (NCBI taxonomy): domain Eukaryota; kingdom Metazoa; phylum Echinodermata; class Echinoidea; order Diadematoida; family Diadematidae; genus Diadema; species Diadema antillarum. The sequence continues at coordinate 20,855 of NW_027272831.1, forward strand.
CTTTTTCCACTTGAACTTGTATAAAAAAAGAATGTGCTATTGGAAATAAGATTTCCTTGGAATTGAACTGAATGTTACATGAATATCATATTTTTATGTATGAAGAGACAATGTTTCTGTCCACTATTATTTTGTATTTGAGCTGTCTCATTTACGCATTGTTGTAGAAAGATGTATTGACAATAAACTGCATCACAGTCACAAGATGTTCTGTTTCTGACGTAATGTCACAAAAGGTCTTCTTTTTTTTCCTGCCGACTCTCACTGATATCTTCCCAAAGGTAAAAGTTTTGCCGGATTTTCGGCATCAAAGCTACGAACAGTTACGTGCACTTACGGATAGTATGGGTAAGTTTGAATCCGTCGTGTGTGTGTTTGTGTTCGTATGTGCGTGTGTGTGTGTGTGTGTGTGTGTTTGTGTGTGTGTGTGAAGGTATGTATGTGTGTGGACCTGAGTGTGTTCACATAGCAGTTTGAATAAATTAATTGTCAGTTTATACGTATTTGTGCTTGCTTTAAAGGGCTTACTTCGTTTCATCGGGTGATCGCGTTCGGGTCGGGTGGTCGCGATACACGACCTTTCGTAGATTATATGCCCTAATATACGAAGGGTCGGGTGGAGCATTTGAGAATTAGACCCCTATTATTTACGAAGTATCGGGTACAGCTTACCCGAATCTTCGAGAAAAAGCCAGTGCAAATTTACGAACGATCGCGTGTTTTATCTCCGAATACGCGATTGTATTCCTACGTTTTTACTCTGAAAAAATTATTACGAGCGTTTGTATACAAGGCTAGCAGCACATAATGCTCGCCGTGCATAACTATGGCAAAGCGATGCGCTCGCGTGCGATAGAGTGATAATGCAGGTTTCAATGGACGGTCATTCATATTGTACAGTATTAAGTGCGGCGAAAGTTTTAATCGTCTCGACTCGTGGATTACAACGATGTGGTCCTTCCTGTTCTATCTGAAAGTCTTGACAACATTGTTATCGGCATTATCGTGGTTTCTGTCTCCACTCATTTCTTCACTGCTGGTGACAGCTAGCTCATACCACCCAGTGACATACCACCTCCATGGACTTTATCGGGCTGAATCGTGATATCGGTCCCCTCTAGCACAGGTGCGAGTGTCTACCATGTGCAAAGTCTATGGAGGTTGATAGCAGTCACCGGCTGCACTACAATATGACGAAATACAAATCATATACACACTGTACGTGTAACTGAATGGCGGTGAATGGAGTGGGGACCTATTTCAGGATAAACGTCCTTTATTGTGCAAAACCACATAGTATCATTTAAATGGAGACATTCTTTCAGATCACTGCGAATACTTGTGTTGTTTGGCTGATATGATCAGAATCTATAGTTACCGGTGTCCCGATCGAGCCACCACCAAAAAAAAAAAAAAAAAAAAAAAAAGTCGGATGTTTGCCTTTTACTTTTGGAAATGGACAGTGGTAACAATCGGCTCCGTAAGATGCCAAAATAAATATCAGATGCTTGCTTTTATTTTGGAAGTGAATAACGGTAATATTCCACTCCGTATGATACTAAAATAAAATTAATTTCGGATGTTTGCTTGTACTTTTAGAAATGAATAACGGTAAGATTCCGCTTCGTAGGGTGCTAAAATCAATGTCAGATATTTGATTTTGCGCTTGAAAATGAATAAGGACAACATTCGGCTCCGGAAGATGCTGAAATGAATGTCGAATGTTTGCTCTGACGTTTTATTCGGAATAGCAGTAACATTCTTCTCCAATGCTAAAATAAATGTCGGATATTTGCTATTACACTGTACATTGCGAAATAACAGTAACATTCAGCGGCGTTTGATGGTAAAATAAAAGTCTGATGTCTGCCTTGACATTCAAAAACGAAAAACAGTAACATTCGGTTTCGTGCGATGCTAAAATAATCGTCAGTTGATTCAATTCACTTTCGGAAGTGGACAGCAATAACATTCGGCTCTGTACGATAATAAAACAAATGTTGGATGTTTGCTCTTAAATTTGGAAATGAATAACGGTAATGTTCTGCTCCGGACGATGTTAAAAATGAATAACAAAATGTTGCTATTACATTTGGAAATAATCAACGGTATCAATCGACTCAGATGCTAAAATAAAAAGTGGATAGACCCTATTTGCTTTCACGTTCGGGAATGAATAAGGATAACATTCAGCTCCGTATGATGCTAAAATGAAATTTCAGTTATTTGCTTTTACATTTGAAATGATTAACGGTATCGGCTGCCGTAAGGTGTTAAGATACTAGTAAATGTTGGATGATTGCTTTTACAAGCAGAAATGAATAACGGTAACTTTCGGCTCTTTACAATGGCAAAACAAAATGTCGAATGTTTACCAATATTTGCAATGCTCCCACTTTATCATTTCAAATGTAAGTTTTGACCACTTAATATAGGCATCAACTTTTATAATAATCTATAAGCCCGTTTGCTAAATCTTACAACTCAGAATAAAGGCAATATGATTGAATTTTTTATTCATTTCAGACATGCCATGGGTACCTGTATCACTTCAGTAATACTTAATATTTATTTTTCTATATGTTTAGTAGGACCGATTTAGTTTTTCTTGATTTTTTTTCGGGCCACCAGATTTTACTTTCGAGCCACCAAAAAAATAAAAATTCAATCGATCGGGCCGCCAAAGATAAAAGTTAGTGTGGAGTCCTGCATATGATATGGCCTATATATTGCATGTTAGTATGAGTTAGTTTCATTCGTATTCTGTGATATATCTGTGGTGTACCTGTGATGTATTTAATGTTTATTTTGCTGTGATATCCGATGTACTAAGAATTTCCAGAGTGGGCAATAATCAGTCAATCAATCAATCAATCAATCAATCAATCAAATTAACAAGAATGGAGTTAGCGCGCGTTTTGCAATCAAACTCTTAATTATTTTAACGCTTTAGATTTGCTGTTTTGATCGGAAGTTTAAATATTCATATTCTCCATCCTGTAATGCTATTGTTTTATTTAGCCATAGAATTATGTTTCTGAGGATATTTTATACTCTTTTATTTGTTATTGCCATTTTTGTGCTATTTTGTGGCCTGTTTAATGTCTTTTGCTTTGATTTATTCACTGGTTTCGCCGTCCCTGATTCACCCGATACTTCGTCACTTGAATGACACTTTTTTACGTAAAGTCGCGTTAAACGATCAGCCTTATGTCAAGGATTATTCTGTATTAAATTGTGATTATTTTACCTCTCCTTACCCGACCCTTCGTATATTAAGGCACCTAATCTACAAAATGTCGGGTAACGCGACCACCCGACGCGAACGCGAACACCCGAAGGAACGAAGTAAGCCGCTTTAAAGGTACTAGCCCACATTTGCAAACCCACGAAAATCAAAACTGCATAAAACAGGTCCAATATGACTTCAAGAACAAGTTATAACAGTTACATACCTCACCTGTTGCTCTTTGTCTATACCATTCGATAAAAGAGAGAAAATCATCGTTTTAAAATCAATTTTCAAACAGGGTTAACCCGACCCAAAATCGAATTACGAGCGCGGGCTAGCTACGTACATTAACTTACACATGTATCGCATGCATGTAGTACGTGCGTGGACCGGAGCTAGCGAGCGTTTTTATACGCATGCATACGGTGCATATTCATTTATTCTTATGAAAGTAATGGACTAATTGGAACAAAATTTTGCACAGGTGTTACTGCAATCATAACCAAACTCCATGCTAACTATAAGACCAATTGCTGCAGGTTTACAAATGTGGGCTAATACCTTTAAGATGGGCGCTGAAATGTTGAATTCCTCGATACAATGAACACATTCAAAAGCCAGTTGCCTGAACTTTGTACTTTTCATTTCAGCATTGAATAGTTTGTCTGGTAATTCCTGTTAGACGTTACGTATGAATGTGTACAACCGCCAAACATCGTTTTCCTAATAGCAAACTGTTCAAGTTGAACATAATCATCTGAAGGACTGCTTCTTTTCGACTAATCACAGTGATGAGGGGACATGCATCAACATAGTTTGCTGCTGTTCGCTGCTTTCACTCATTGTCAAGGTGTCAATCATTCAATGGTTGTGCGCATCGTTCATCGACTTTGAGACTGCCAAGATTGATAGGGGTATACACCAGACGGAAGGAGGACAAAAAAGGCGTGGTCTTTGAACCTTGGTAACTAATACACTGTACCCTTCATGGACTAACTTCATTTACCTTACTGTCATATTTTAGTACAACAGAATTAGCATAGTTCCTCTAAGCCTTGTTGCACGTCGCTGTGTGATACTCGTATGTTTCTTATGTGATATTTATTAAGTTGGTTGGAGAGGCCCAAGGGCCATAGTGATTTTGATGGCAACTTTAAAATAGGGAAGCGCACGAGAGAAAGCCTTCAATCTTGTTAATGTACCTTTGTATTTCGCTTGTTTTGTTTATTTATCTGCTATCACTTGTATTGTCTTGCAAATGCCGAATCAATAATGATAATAACTAGAGAAGCACTCTGAGAGAGCAGGCCTCCGCCAAGCATGCAGCTCATTTCCACCACTGATCTTTTGTTCTACCACAGAGATATCAGTGATTTCTACCCATACGTACTTATAGCAGGGCTAGCATGCTAAAAGTGTTTATAGTGTGCTATAGAGTCGCCCGATTTCCCAATATAAAAGCCTTTGTTACGTCATAAGCCCTATGCTGCACGGCGCGCAAGCAAAACTCAAATACGCGCAGCCTGAACTCCTAAGTTCATTGACCCTACCTTCCAAAATATCAAAAATCCTTTCCCAAAAAACTCTCGGATCATTACCAAAAGTTAATCGTTTGTTACTTGTGTCATTCTCAAAGTTCTTCTTCAGAAGAAGAAGAAGAAGAAGAAGAACTTTCCTGCAAGTTTCATCCCAATCCGTTAACTACTTTTTGAGTTATTTTGCACACGGACAAACTAACTAACTTACGAACAAACAAACCAACGGTAACGAAAACATAGCCTCCTCCCTTGGCGGAGGTACAGTAATAATGAAAATTCAGTCGGTGTATTCAAACCACTCAGTGATTTTACGTTCACGCCACACAGTAACCCGTTTACCATGCCTATGGTGCGCACGTATTTCTTGGTACACACATCAATTCCATGTACTGTAGAAGGTGCATTAAACCTGACCACGTGCATGGTTCCTTAATTTTTTGTTTTGTTTTGTCTTTGTTTTTTGTTTTAACACGGACAAGTTCTGACATTTCAACGCAAGCTCTACACTGGTGTATGAAGTTCTGCAAAGGCAGGCTGCAACAAAATAGGAAACATATTTCATTGACATTATTATAGAGCAATGAACATAGGCCTAAAAAGACGGAATATTTGTAGTTTGGTTGTCTTTTCAGATATTTAGCTGCACAATAGTGGTGCAGCCATGCGTGGATTGCTGTCTCACAAGGCTCACAAGGCGGGGAATCCCACAGACTGTTACAGAGGTGCTGTGCAGTTTCCGATCATAATGCACTAGGCCAGGAGCTAGCTGCTAGACATAAACCTCACTTATTATATAGCTCAAAAGGTTTGACCCCTTAGAGTTACTGGGCCCTACCTCATCACGAAAATGCGCCACTTTCCTAATCCGTGCTATGAAGGCAGGTTCGTCCCCAGTTGAATGTTTCCAGGTAAGCATGCCTGTACAGTGACTGGGCATCAAACTGCAATTTACTTGAATATGAGACCGTTCTGAAGCAAATAGTTTTCACAAAACAATAGATATATGAGTCCCACAAGAATTGGAACAATCATCCCCCAGCATTCCCACTGATTCCCACTGATCAGTTACAAGCCATCCCCTTTAAGACAATAACAAAAAGTGAATTAAGTTGCAAGAATAAAGTTTTTACCTTTACAATATCCTTGAAACCAAAAAGCTCAAAAAAGGCAAAAAATGAGGAAAATCAAGAATCTTTTGACAAATACAGATTCAGTGTGGTGGGAATGCTATATCCTGTAATAGTGCACCCACACACACACACACACACACATACACACAAAACACACACACACACACACACACACAGGTACAGTTCATACTTGACTCCACGTAGCCAATGTATTGTTATGTGTACCGGTACACAAAACATGTCACGTACAGCTATATGGTACCTCGCACATGATAGATGTCTGACCTACACAATAGTAGAATGATATTCAGAAAACATAATGAAAATCTACTGTTTTTTCCACTTTTCTCACATAATAAAAGGTCAATTCCATACTCTTGTCATGTTTGTCATTCAGGTTCCTATTCCGAGCTGGATATCTCTAAAGGCTTCCAACTTGGATGTGTTCTCCCTAGTTAGTAGTGTGTAAGACTGCATGGAAGGTTAATTTGAGATACTCAGGTGAGCTCTGAACCCGTGGGTCTCTTGTTCAGAAAGTAACTGAGTAACAAGGCACCAAAGTATGACAAAAAGAATCTACTTCAATATATACCAAACTCATGTAACTTTTGTACATCAACTTATAGATACACATGATCTTAATGAGTTGATGTACCCTCCCTCTTGCAAAAAAAAAAAAGTATGGTAACATAGTTACAAATATGCATTGGACAATTCAAAGATGTCAATTTTGTGTACTTATTGAGCACACTTGGACGCTAATTTGAAGTTAAAGTATGAAAATCGTTTTTGTTCAATGTTGTTTACATTGATTAATGTTCAGAGGCTTTATTTGAGGAAATTATGGGTAGCAAAGTAGGCCTATTTGCAAATTCATGCAAATTCATGCAACTAGGTGTAAAGATAATCATTAAAGTTGTGAATTGTAGATGTTTTCTGCCTTTGAAACAATAGACACAGACATCATAATCAACATTGTCCAGGTTGTACGTTATGTATATCCTTATTGTGATTTGAATAAGGGATACGAAGATTTTCAGTGACTTACTCTTAAATGCTGATGCAGCAATTATTCAGCAATAAGAGACACAAAGGGACCCACTTCCGGATGAAATAATCGGATTTATGGCATGCACAAGCCATATGGCGGCCATTTTGCAAATAATTATAGGCATATTATGCAAATTGTGTATATTCTAAAGTCACAACTGACATCCTAATAGTGTTCCTTGACCTGAAAAACATAGATTTAGAGAACAGAATTTAATTTCTACTGGTTTTACGTACAGAGATATGAACAGGCCATTATGAGGCCATTTTGGATATATATTTATGCAAATTTGAGCAGAGTTTGTACAAAGATGTATTTCTGAGTTACTACTGATGTCATAATTGTGTTCCGTGACCTAAATAATATAGGTTTGGACACAAGAACTAACTTTTTCGATTGGTTTTATGTCCCAGGATATAAGCGTACATATAGATTACATGGCGGCCTTTGAATTTATGCAAATTAGGCATTGATCCACTACTCAAATTTTAGGGAACTGTTAGCATGTTATTTTGGTAGCTCTTTCAGGTTAAATGCAAGTGGAATGGTTTCTGTTGCAATTTGTTTTGGGTCATTTCATATTTTGACTGGACTAATTCAACAAAATAAGTAATGCAAATCAATTTGCCCAAAACAACCCATGAACTTTATAAAGCCTCTGTAACCAGAAAGGCAAGAAAAATAATGGAGGAAAATAAAGCATCTTCTGTAAATATTGAAAAACGCACGAGAAGAAGCAACGGTAACAAAGATGGGAGAAATTTGAAATGTTATTCAAACTTGAAAAATTTTGAAAGAATATTTGGTCCTTGAATTTATTCCATGAAATCTTAAGTTCCTAAATTAAATAAATAAGAATGAGAAATTCTGACCATTTTATCACCATTGCCGCTCACTCCCTGTGTTATTCAAACTTTGAATTGACAGAAAGTTTTTATGTTCGACTTTAATTTCCGCCAAATGGTTTTTGTTTGAGAATATAAAGAGAAACAAGAGAACAAAAACTTTTTTCTGCTATTTCATTCATGTCCTTATCGCATGTAATTGGTCTTTTTTTCGTCACTGTTATCTTGAAGGACATTTGCATATCAATTTCGATATGTTAATTTCTGCAATTTTTACTTTTGTGCCTTGGAGGACAAAAACGAATGTGTTCACTCATCCGTTAAATCTAACAGCTTAACACCTTCTTAGATATCCTTTAATTGATATGGTATATGACACCATGATTCTTATCAAAATCTATGAAAAATATGAACTCTAAAAAAAGTGTCTACTTTTTCTTTTATATTTTGCTGAGTGTATTTTTTCATTTCTTTTCAAGAAATCTTGTCTATCTCATACAGATGAATTTGTCCATAAGAACAAAATTTTGAAATTGTCAGATTTGTTTTATTACAATTTAGGGATATTCATGTACAAATTATCCAAAAATGATCTTCCTGATATTTTTTTGCATATGTTTAAAAGAAATTACTCTATTCATAACTATCCCACCCGTCAACGTGACGATTATCACCTACCACGTACCCGAACCATTTTTGCGAAAAAAAAAAACAATTATGTATGCAGGGCCGAAGTACTGGAACGATCTCCCCATAGAACTCGCAGGTTGTTTGTCTTTGTCGACCTTCAAATACAAATTACGACATAATTTATTGAATAATTACATTGCGTAAGTCCATTGAAATTTCCTTCTTTCTTGTTTATGTGCCTTTACCTGCTGTGTTGGTTGTTGTTATTCAAATCAGCTAAGCCTCTCTGTTTGCGCTCTTAAATTCCTTCACACCAGTACCCCTTTTGATACCCTAAGACTTCGGAACGCGTGAACAGCTGGCTTGTTGTATTCCCCTTAGTGCTATACTGGCTGGTAATTCTAATTAATTCCAAATTTTCTTTGAATGTTAGTACTTGTATGTTCACTCTTTAGGTTTCCCGTATCTCCTCCGAGGACTCGCATGTCGAGTTGTTCTCTTTTCACCGTTATTCAAATCATACTACTACACTATTGTCAACATTGTTAAATCAACTGTCCTTACATCTGCAGAATGTGGTTGTCTGTATATCACTATTAATGTATTGAGAAGATTCTGTTAGTGCACCAGGTATTTTTGCCTTTCATTTTTGTTTCTCTTTATTTTGGTCCTACGTTGCATCCGTGCTCCTCATCTTTACACTGGAAATCTAGCGAAAATTTGTGCAAGGGTCACAGAGGGTACATGAGATCACGAGCATGTTCGTGGCAAATGATAGCACTGGTGTTCAAAAACATGAACATCTTTATTCTATATGAGTCTTTTCGAGTCTTTATCTTACGGCCCGATCTAATGACTTTTCCTTTTGTTTTCGTTTGTTGTTTCCTTATTTTTTGTCTTTTACTAGGGGTGTCCCTTATAACTCCCATGTTTCAAGACCATCACACTAGTTTTACACTATGGTCTATCATTGATAGGTTTATTCGCCTTTCACACTTTGTAATAATATGTCAAATAATGCATAATCAAAACCCAAAATTGGCCATTTTTGACTGTGATTTTTGTGGTTTTTCCTTTAGTGTCGACGGACGACTGGGATCACGTCGATGTTACCATGGCAGCAAACTTCAAGGAGGACAAGAAATGCGTCGACTGTGGAGAAAAATCTGGGGCAATGTACAATGTAAAAGAAAAACAAATGCTATGTGATCCATGCGCTGAAAAGAAAGACTTCGCAATCAAGACTGGAAAGGAAGACAAGAAATGGTTTTGTGAAACACACGCAAAAGCCATCAAATTTTATTGCGGTTCGCATGATCTGGGAATCTGCCAGTCCTGTGCAACCGTTCAACACGGACAGCCATGTGTCCTACACGACTTGGATGACATTGTCACTGAGAGAAAGACTGCTCTGAGAGACATGGTTGTCATGGCAACAAAAAAGAAGGCTGAATTGGGAAACCGCGAACTGCATGCCAAGCAAAAAGAAGTTGATGCGACCAATCACTTGATGTCAGTGGAAAGTGAAATAAGATTGTTCTTTGAAGAGAAGCTGCGGCGCGAGGACGCCACCTTGCGGCGAGAGGAGGACAAGATAAATCAGGAAGCAGAAGAAGAAATTTCTAAGATTAATGAGAAAAAAAAAAACAGCAATTGCTACAGAGCCGTAATAAAGCAAGAGCAAACAGAGAAAAAATAGTCAAAAGACAAGACGAACTATTGATCTCACTGACAGATATACGCGATGAGTATACTAGAAAATTCGATCATTGTCACCTTCGAATTAAGGAGAGTCAACTCGCCATGAGACAAGTTTTGAGTGACATTGAAACCCTTCTCCTCAGTAACAGACGACTGATCGAGGGAGGTAAAGATCTCGTAAGGTCACTGAACCTGGCCGTTGGGGCAGCTGATGAGAGGAAGGAGGAGGAGGAGGACCCTGAAGGCATCTCAAGCAAAGTGAAAACTGTCCAATTTGTGAAAAGTGAGGAAGGCAAAGGTTACAAGGGGAGAGTCGATTGGTGTGGCGGGAAGTGGGAACTTATCGACTCACTTCAAATTCCAGAGGATGTAAAATCCCCAATGATAGCTGGGTGTATCAACGAGGAAGAGCTGGTTATTTCAGAAAGGTTTGTTGACAACGTTCAAACATATGTGACAAATATCCAATCCAAAAACACGGAGAAAGTGGCACAGAACGACAATGGAACATGTATTACTTCATGTGCACTACTGGATGACAACACGATAGTCTGTGGCAAGTGGCGGAGACGATGTTCAGGACCGGTATTGAGCAAGTGCATCTCACTGTACAACAGACAGTGGCAACTCCTTAGGTACCTGGACATACCAAGACACGACGTGCAAGGAGACAACGTCATTGTAGAAGTTGATGTCGATGTGAATGGTATGATCCTTGCTTGTGAGATTGGTGATCCTACTATCTATATCATCGACTCAAAAAGGGGAAAGATTGAAAGTGTCATTACATGTAAGTCTGGGAATATGTTCAGGATGCGTGGAATTATGACCTGCGGAAAGATCATAGCTCGTCGTGCGCCATTAGATGACACATTGTTGGTAATCGATCGTCACGGAGATCAGACGGAGATAAAACATAGTGATACCATCCAGAATGTGGCTATCGATCCTTTGACCGATAACCCTTATGTTGTATGCTACGACGCAGAAAGTAATGTATGTTCCATTGATCGTATGTCTTACGACGGCGAGGCGGGAGTAAGAGAATTGTCCATCCCACTATGGAAGGGATTGAATACAAGAAATGAAAGACTCTGGCATGTTTTATCATCAGGACTCATCCTCACCTCTGATAACAAACTCATTTGGTGTGATGGAAGAAACATCGTGATCTATAAGAAAAAGTTTACATTATAAATATTAGCTTGATATCCTCAAAGTTGACGAATTCAGAGGATATTTCAATTGATGGGAGAAGAAAAATTTATCAAGAAGAGGAATTGGAGCATTTTTGTTTTGCTCGCTCTGCCAATATTTGATGACTTCGATTTATAGATGGCATTTTGTCACACAAAACATTTGAATACTCTCCTAGAAGTTTAATTCAATTCAATTCATACATTTATTCAGTAATAAAAATCGTTTAGATATAAACATGTTTACAAAACGTAGCAGGTACAGTTCTGAGAAAGCTAGAGGCTTGTTAAAAAAGAATGTACCCTTGAAGACAAATCATACACATATTGCAATTTAAACATCAAAATACCAAATGATTAAAGGAGCACAGAGAGAATAAAAACATATTAAATAAGCACAAAATTAAATTTTACAAAAATTACCGATAGCACCAACATAGGGAACATAGAGAGAATAACATACTAAGACAGAGGAGAAAACAAATAACACCACATGAAGCAAAGCAAACAAAACAAAACGAGGTATAGAGCGAGACTGCAAATATACGTGTTAATAGTTCGAGAAAGCATTACCGATTGCAACACATGTAAAATACATAATAAAAATGTAATTCAAATTTCCTATCTTGTCTAAAAATGAGAAGAAGGCAAGAGTATATTGAATTTTTTTCTTGAAATTGTGCAGAGGCAGCTTTTTAAGATTTTTTTTTTTAATATTAGGTCCATGAAACCTTATCGACTGTTTGCGGGCACGAGTTGTTCGGAAACAAAATGGATAAATATTAGTTTGATGCCCTGTTTTGTTTTGTTTTTTTGAGTGAATTTCATTACAACTTTGAAATTATCCATAAAAAACAGATGGAATTTATTGTGAATAAAATTATACATTAAAAAAAACCAGTCTTATACAAAACCAAATCAGACAGAGATAAGACGCCGAGGCGTCGAAATAGATCATGGGCATGCGCACGATAATGTTAGCCAGTACAAAGACGAATAATCTGCTTCTGTAATACCATTAGTCTCTTTAAAAGGTAGGCAGATGCACGACCCCATTACAGTAGTTATATGGTAAGGTAATATGGTGGTGTTTTATGGTGCATACAGGGCATGTAATGGTAATATATTACGTAGCTTATGCATTACACCAATATTCATGCCTATCTTGCGGGAATATGATTGTTTAATTAAACCAATTACATTGACACTCGTCAACCTGTGAAATATAATCATTATTAAGTTTCAGTTTTATATCTGCAGAGGCAATTTTATTCTTCGTATTATACAACATATACTTAGTCTTTGATACATTGAGTTGCAATTTATTAGCTTGAAACCAATTTGAAACCTTTTCTAACTCAGTATTTGCTACAGACAAAAGTCTATCTAAGCTTGTATCTGCGAAAAAAGATGGTGGTATCATCCGCGTAAAGTATCATTGTGAGTGACTTTGAGACTCTCGGAAGGTCATTGACAAAGATCAAAAAGAGAAGAGGTCCTAAAATACTTCCCTGGGCCCCTATTGTAAGAGTAGATCCTTCTTGAAATAATTTTTCATAGATTCAGTGAGCTCTTTGTATGAATCATGGGTCTCGATTCGTTATCATGTGTCCCGCATTAGTTGTAATGTATCACACACTCCATATCGACATTGACATGGAGGTACAGAGAGTACATATACTTGGACAGGACTGGTGTAAGGAGACAGTCTGACCTGCATGTACAGACATAGGCATGACAGGCAAGACAAAAATGTCTTACAGTGGGTCATTCTTTCTTTTCAGATTTCGGGACATCGAAAATAAAGGTTTCTCAACCTTTCTGTAGGTTTCATTTCTACAATGTCATTCGAAAGTTATACGGTAGTACAGCTCTTACCGCTTGTATTGCTAGACAGTGTATACTAGTAATCAATTTCACAGTTACTTAGCCGTAGACGAAATACGTCCTATTCCATACCGGCAAAACTTTTGATTCTTGATGTGTAATAAAACTTTTTCTCGGGACTGAGGTTTAAGTGGAGGTTTATAATTCCACAATTGAAGCTTCTTGGCTTTATCTGAGCATGGATCTCTGCATATTTCTTTTGTCACCAGGTGGTTTTTCTGTTTTAGGTATTTGTGTATTCAGGTCACATCTGGGGATCTGGTGTTGATTAAACACGTGAATATTCATTCCATCGTAATATCATTTTCCGTTCTCACGTCGTGATACGTCAAGGTCCGATCGATCCACCAGCCGAGCGGATGTAGTTTCTCACAAGAACTAAACATGACATTATTGTTCTCACGTCGAGAAGAACGGACATTATTGTGTTGAGGTCATGCCTGTCAAAGGGCGAAACCAGTCCTACCAGCTTGAACCAATTTCAAACCAACGAAAGGTTACCTGAAAGGAAAGAGTGATATTTCATAAGCACAGCTGTGAAAATTTGATCAAAATCGGATAAAAATTGGGGAAGTCACGAAATGGTGAAATTTAGCTAATTTTTGCTAATTTGCCAAACGGTTTTGGTTGATTATGAATATGCAAATGAATGAACTGATGGCGTTTAAAACATTAACAAGAATCAGATTTGTCTACTCTGAAAGTGTAAAACTTATTCTTACTCCTGCATGGCTGAAAGCTTCAAAATAATGATCATACAGATATATTAGGATTTGAGACTGGGACGTAATTGCGTTCGAACCAAAACAAAAAAGAAAAATGATGATTGCAAGATGTCAGGTAATGGCATTATCAACGCCATATTTTCGTCTGCATATCAGCTATTCAATAACTGGTTAGTGAAAATTTGCAAAACTTAAAAAATGTCAGTACTTTTCTCATTTTAATCCGATTTAGATCAAATTTTCACTATTGTACTTGATAAATGTTACTCTTTCTTTTCAAAGCAAGCTTCCAAACAATCTGGTCTGGAATTGCCCATTGATGTTCAAAGCATGGTCACAATGCTGGCTCCACATGAAAAAGAGAAAAGCACCACAATCCGTCTTAAAAAACCGATTTTTCTATTCCCTCATTTTAACTCGCTGCATGCCTCATTACTTACCTGTTCATAGATTTGTGTGCAAAATTTGTGCACAGTTGACTCATTGGCAGGGAAAGGGTTAACAAAACGAATGAAAGTTACTGAAGAGACATCATAGGAAGTCTGCACTTTTTAGGATGACGTCACAGAGTCTCCTCTTATCCCTTCTTACAAGATTTACTCACACTTGTTTGTTGGACACATTTTGTGCATATCTGTTACTTTTACTCATTTATATTATGTTATCATCACTATAGTTGTATTTACTATACTTCTTCATGTTAGAAATGAAGTTAAAGTATTTCTTCCCCACCCATGCTTTACTTAATTAATATTACAGCCTTACATTTACATCACATCTGAACTATGGTATATACTTGCTCGGGGAAATACTCATCAATATTTTGATTGCAAAAATGTTAATCACTGTCACATTGAAATGCATTTCATATCTAATTCACGTATACTTGCATACGTTGATGCTGTTATATCGGTCATTCATTTAAGCAAACCACCATGTTTATGTGCAGAGAAAAGGAGACAGAGATTTAGAAAGAAAAAAAAAAAAAACCAGTGAGACAGCGAGAGAGAAAGTGAAAGAGAGAAAAGGTGTAAACCAGGTGACAATGTTATGTGTACAACAATTTACTGTGCCATCAATTACGAGTCATGAACTATTTTGTATGTCAGTAATTAACTACGCGTTGGGAGACACAGAAAATTGTTCCAGTCCGGGAGTGCCCTGTATATGTATATGTTGTTCCAAGTCTTCTTTGCAAGAATACGGCTCTTTTTCCATCGGATGTAATAGTTATTGATGGAAATATGATCCCCAATGGCTGACTATTGTTGAATCTCGAGCTCAATACAACATAATTATTTCCAATTTCAAGATTATCTATTTACAGAAGTTTGATGCAGCCATGGGTATCGCCTATCATTGCAAATTTCCTCATGAAAGATCTAGAGCAGTAGATAGTGGCTACAGTACCATTAGAAGCCAAACATAATAGTTCTGAACACTTGCGGAGAGTTGCGGATATTTTCGGATAGTTACTGATAGTTACAGATTGTTATAAATAATATGGACAATATGGTTTTCTGTGACGATCCCTGCTATTAAAGTCAGTGTATCATGACAGCAAGGTTATCACATATTGGACTGCCTTACATTGTACACTGGGGAAAACTGAAATTTGATTACGTACAAGTTGTGAAAAAATGTCGTATTCCTTTAATTTGCTTTACAGTAATAAAAGATATATGAAATTTTGAACTTGAAGTTTAAATTCTATTTGGGCAACTCAAATATGAATAAACGTCATAAATGTAAAGAATACATAACATAATCATACCACACATAAAATACAGTATGGATCGATAAATGAAACATAAGAGTAAGAAAATATTACATACAGTCATGGAATAGACAAACTGTGGTTACGCTGACGTTATGCGGCGATATTCATGACTTATTGGGTTATTGTAAGTACGATATATAATATATATATATATATATATATATATATATATATATATAAATATATAAAAATATGTATATACATATATATATACATATATACGTAATATGTATATACATATATATTTATATATATGTATAAATATATAAATATATATATGTATGTATATATATATTTATATATATATATATATTGACAGCAAATCTTGCACATATAGACGTGGCTTGTGTTGGGTAGCACCCCTTTAATCATCAAGCTTTCGGGCGAAATGTCCTTCTTCAGGATCTACACAGTCAATGACAACAACGTATAAACAAAATCAACCTAGGTGTAAAATCATACTAAACTTAACTAACCTTATTTTTATTATACATTTCAAAATATACTCAACATAAAACATACCTCAATTCAACGCATTTTATAACAGAAAACAAACCAACATACTATTACTAAATACAATCTCAAAACAAAACTTACTGTGTTGGTGCTGAGTGTGGTCTTGTGCTTGTAATGTTGTCTGTGTGAAAGTTATGGTCGAGTGTATCTTATATGTGTTTGTGTATATGAGGGGGGGGGGGCGTTTCTGTACGAAGGCTCGTTCTCATTTAATCAATCATAAACTACCAATACTCAATTTTTCCCCATCCAACAATATAAAAGAAAAACTTCCAAATTACAATTACATTATTAATACACTTCTTGTAATACATACGAACATACACATCCGCATACATAAATAATTCATACACATAAATCTATTTATACAAATACTTACATACCTACACCCACATTTCTTTAACAACAATTCAACCTTCCCACAAATACATATACCATTATTACATTACCTATTATACATCTACCTACATTTAAATCAATCACTACTTACAATTCTATCTAACTAAATATTATTCTAACCATCTCAAACAATAATATATTTATTATATACTAACATTCAAATAATCTAACAATTATTCTAATCATCTCATAAAATAACACATTTTTATACACTAACATTCAATTAATCTCTTCTCATCTATCTCTATATAATACACCTTCGTACATCTATTCAATACTTCCCAATAATTCAAATAATCAGCTACAAAACATAATATATACATACTTACAATTTCTACAATTACTCGTACATATCAATTCAAGATGCAAGATTTGCTGTCAATACATTTACTGTCCTTGCACCGCCCCGCCATGTTGTGCTTAAGTCCTTTGATGTCAGTGTATATATATATAAATATACATAAATGTAATACACATTCCATGGAGCGTAAAGTGGGTAAGACTATAAAGAAATACTAAATTCGTTCTAATTTTGTATAGTTATCGATGTCCCACACCTTCCCCGGCCAGAAAAGTGAATAAAATGCTGTCACTCCATCCCCTACCCAAAATATTGCCTTTTTCGAAAAAAATATACGTTCAAAGAGTGCAAGAAAAAAAAAGTTCAGCACCAAGGGTCAACCGATGTCATGAGTATATGGGTGCCCCCTAAAATGACCATTTGTGGGAGAAATTTCATAATCTTTCACCATGCGGTTCTGCCTCTCCACTGCTCCGACTGTGTTGTAGCATTCCTTCAGGCAATAATGCGCTGCAGCAACACGAGTTGTGTGGCTTCCCACGAGTCTCTGTGTTCCCATGCGAGTGGAAAATGGAAACCGCCGAAGGACGTAATCGTCCGCAGCATTCGTAACTGTCCGCAAATATCCGTAAGCAGACGAAAGTGTTGTGATACGTTAACTTGCGGTTAATTTCGGATACTTACAGTGGACGTAAACGAACGCAAACGGACGGGAGGTTGATTTTTAACGGATGGTCTGCGTCCAAGCTACAGGTAGTTGGAGTCCCTCTGCGAAATTTTGAACATTTCAAAATTTCGCAGGCTTGGCGCCGTCATTTTGCGTTTTTTTTTGTTTTTTTTTTTACGGATGAGTTACGGACAGTTACGTCTACATACGTCCCTGCAGATGCCTGCGTCCACGCTGCGTCCCCCTGCGTCCACTTATCCGTATCTATCCGCGGCGGACGTAACCCATCGTAAAGCACTGTGTGACTGGGGCATAAAAGGAATGTGTGACAGGGCTAATATTATTCGAAAGAGGTCAATATTTAGGGTAGGGGATGGGGTGACAGCATTTCATTTACTTTTCTGGCCGAGGAGGGTGTGGGACAGCGATAAACTACAGAATGTATGTAAAATGAGAACGAATTTGGTATTGCTCTTCAACCTTTATATCCACTTTACACTACTGAATGTGGATTACATTTTTTATGTTGTATGTGGATAGGGGAGGGGGTGTTCTAAAGTCCTTTTTTTTATCTGGAAATTTATTAAGTATTACTTTATAATAACAGTCTCCTTAACATAACCCATTAAGTCATGAATATCGATGAACAATTACAACGTAACCAAAGTTTGTCCATTCCATGACTGTAAATTATATTTTCTTCCTGTATTGTTTAACTTATCGATCAATGTTGTATTTTATTTTTGGTATAATTGTTTTATATATTTTGAACATTAATGATATATATCAATATTTGAGTTGAACAAACAAAATTCCCACTTCAAGTTCAAAATTTCATTTTTATTTCATTGCTATAAAACATATTCAATGAATACTTATAGTCCTCACAATTTGTTCGTAGTATATTTCATTTTTCCCCAGTGTACATATGACTGTCCAATATGTGATAACCTTGACTGAGCAGGGATCGGCACAGAAAACCACATTGTCCATAATCATTCGTAACAATCTGTACCTATCCGTAACTATCCGAAAATATCCGGAACTCTCCGTAAATATTCGCAACTCTCCGCAAGTGTTCAGAAGTATTCGGAAGTTAACGCAAGTTGAAGAAACAAATTACGTGTCAATTCGTGAGATTATTCGCAAGTGGACGCAAGTATCCGTATCTGTCCGTATCGCCCGCATTTTTTCCCCGTTTATGTTTTGTAAAATTTTCTGGTGACGGCAAGGAATCCGCGGGAGTCCGCAGAATTTTTTTTTTTTTTTTTTTTTTTGACGTAACGCCTGACGCAGAGCATTATGTGACTGGGGCCTTACAACTTGGGAAGAAATACTTTGGATGCAGAGAGTATTGTTGGAGTATTGGCAGAGCCCCCTAACCTAGCATATTTTATTTTTGTGACATGAATAGAATTTCTGTGATTAAAAATGTGTATGTCTACTTTTTTTTTGGGGGGAGGGGGGGTAAAATGGAGTGTCATGGACTGCTTCGATTTAGATATTGAATCAGCTGAGTGTAAACTTTGTATTTCATTGTGTGAGATTCGGCTACGCTAGACATGCCTGTGGTAAGAAGTAGACCCAGGCTTACGACTTAGAAGTTTGAAAGACGATATACACTCCAAAGTTTTATCAATTTCGTAAGAAAGAGAAAAAAAAATCCCTGCAGAACAGTGTAAAAGTGATTGAAACTGGATAAGAAATAAAGAAGTTATGACGTTCGGAAATTTCTGAAAGCATTTCTTGACCAGTCGTTATGATATTCAAATCAGCAAGTTGATGATGTCATGTTCTTACAATTTCTTATTCATTTTATACACAGAAATTACAAAAATCTCATATTTCAGGTGTATACATAATATGAAACTTGTCTTAAAACCACTCAAAATAAAAAAGCAAAATGTTTCTTGTGATATTTTTGGTATGGGAAGGATCTCTGAAATATTGCATGAATCTTTGAATGGGATGATAGTATGATTGGTATGATGTGATAGCCGTTAGGATGGCTGCTCTACACAGGTGTCCACTATGACAGGTTTCCATGTAAAACTCTTCCCAAGCCTGATAGATTGTTCTATACTGTTCTAAGTTCTTCTCATTAAGGAACAATGGAGAAAAAAAAAATGTCTAAAATGAGCAATGTTGGATTGAGCAAAATAAACACAGAAACAATTCATGATTTACATAAAGATTTTTTGCAGTGGTGTTCAAAAAGAGTCATTATGGTAAAAAGCGAAAACCTGCGTAAGGAGGGACATCATACCTCAATGAGTCAACAATCCTACCGGATAAGAATAGTCTAGCGCCATCTGTAGGGTAAGTACATAATGAAAAAAATGGTTTTCTCCGAGATTTCCCTTTATCTCGTAGTGTTTCTGACCATTGTGTGGTTGTTATTTTTCTCTCCCCCCCCCCCCGCCTCTCCCTCTCTCCCTCTCCCTCTCTCTCTCTCTCTCTCTCTCTCTCTCCCTCTCTCCCCCTCTCTCTTCCTCGCTTTTAATACTCAAAGGCCGTCTGACCGTGGGGTGCCTCGCTTTGGGTTTCATGCTGTTTGAATTTTAACGTTTTATTTCTGCTGCTGTGCAAATTCAAAATGCATTGTATGACTAATGGTCTGAGACTGAGAGTACAAAATGATAATTCTACACCAGTAGTTACGATACGCACAACATGACTATAATTCTGAGCACGAAACTGTGTGATAAGTGAAATAAACTGCAGAACAACCTGCGTTGTATGATCGATTTTTACCTCTGGTTTATGCTCCCATTATATAATCAGTGCATCAGTACCTGTATTTACATTTTGAACTAGTTATTCTGGATATGTGCTCGTATACTTGTGTATCTAAATGCTATTTTTTTTTTCACTCAGTTCTTATTCTTAGGGTTATTGTTTTCCCTTTTTTTTTTCTTCTCTTCTATTTCTTCTTCCCCTATATCTTGGTACTTTAGCTTTCATTATAGTTTCGTCATTATTAATTTGTGTCCTATCTCCATTGATAGCATAGCAAATTTACATTGGTATTTTTTCATGAACCTGCGTTTACAAGCTTTGCTTTTGCGGTTCCACCATATTTCACAAGTTATAGAGAATTGTCGTATGTATATATATATATATATATATTATATGCATGCTGACACACTTTGTATTCATGACCCGATTTACATCATATTTTGTATCTTGCTTGGTTTGTATTCTTTTTTTATGTATCTCGATGTCAAGTGAAATATAAAGATAAACGTGCTGGAACTGTTCACTGTGTCTCGAGTATAAGACCAATGCAGTTTCAGTTATTCAATTCAATTCAATAAAGAAACGTCATATTTTGTAAACGAAAACTTAAGTGCAGATTGTGTCACCAAATCAATTATTGTCATATAAAAGACGAGTAGCTTGTGTGTAGAGTGTGTGTGCACTACAATGTATTCGGCTTGTGCCGAAAGGGTGGGTTGGGTGGTGGCGCGTCGCGTTTAATGGGAACACCACCCTTCGTCCAAAGCCCCCCCCCCCCCCCCCCCCCCGGGTTTTGCCGAAAGGGTGCGTTGGGAGCGTTGGATCGCGTCGCGTTGACTGGAACCCCACCCTTCGTCCAAAGCCCCCCCCCCCCCCGTTTTGCCGAAAGGGTGCGTTGGTGCTTTTTCTCTTTTTCTCATGTAACCCTATAAAGCCCAAGTTATTTTGATGTTATTGTTTGATGTTTCATCTTCACATTTGGCACATGGGTAGAGCAACTCATAGTCTACATGACCGCATACTTGATTTTTTTCATGGTGACACATAGAGGGCGCTATTTACCAAAATATAAAGAAATACATAGGAAATATGCTAAAAACATGATTTTTCTGTATAATTTCTTTATCCCCAGTATGTCTTATCATAGACCAATATTTTTCATATTTGCCACAAATGATTTCTCAAGGTAACTACATGGGGGCGCTATTCATAACAAAATAAAGAAATACATTATGAGACCTGTGATGTATTGTTAGGGATAGGTACATGCATAGTTATCATATTTCATATTCCAATAATATCGGAATTTTAAGTTTGCAGATTGATAATGTGATAAACAAATGATATTAGAGGTATAACTTGGATGGAGGAATCAAAATGACACAAAATAGAATGGCAATCTTTGGAAAATACTGTTATTTTCAAGTACCTCTCTTATATCTACTGTTTTATGGCATTGTCACAGAAAAACAAAGGAAATAATAGGAAAAACATTTCAGGGCCATAATTACTTCACATTTTGCTCCTTCAGCAAATTTCAGCCAAGAAACGCCCATTTTATACAATATAATATGGTTAATTGGAATTGGAACAGAAAAATATGCAAAATCTGAAAATGTGCATGAACCCAGCCTGTTAGGTCCTACATCACACTTTATAATGTGAAATCATTATTCAAACAGGAATCTATGATGTCATGTTGGTTTTTTTTTTTTTTTTTTTTTTGTCTTGGGCAAAAAAGAAAAAAAAAGTCAGTTAGACTGGGGTGAACAGGGACACCATGGTGTCGTTTAATTGGCCCTTTAGACTTCCTGTACGATTAATCATTATAATGTTATAAGTGTCCTGAAACGTTTGTTATGTCCAGCTATTTCCAAAATTGTGAATTTTTATCTTAAATCTGTTGACAAGAGAGCAATAAGATCTTGGGATATGTGGCGCTTCACTTTTGTCTTTCATAGATGAGGGTGAACTTTGCAGTTGTAATGGTAACGAAGGCAGGAAGGGTCTGGAAACCCCGCCCCCACCCACCCTCAGGGAATTTTTTCACTGCCTAAGACAAGCTAGGACGTTTGCACTTGTATTTCATGACCTTTTTCTCTGTTTTCTGCATGTTTTGATGCCAGACCAATAGCTGTCAGACCAATACTTCAGTTCCCAGATTACAATTACTGTTAAAAGAACTCCCAAAATTTCCACGACATTACTTGGACATCTTTAGAGTAAACAATTGGTTAAATATCACTGAATCTAGAGTGTATGAATGAGATTGTACGACACGACTTGCCACCTGAAAAAGTGAATGAACATCTGAGTCCTATTCAGTGGATAAGCAAAATTTTGAGTTACTTTGCAATGCAATATTTACCTTTGACCTGATTGGTCACATTCTTGTTTGTCAACTCATTTTGCTGGGCTGTTGCATCTTTTTTTAAAGCTTGATGTATCGATGGAGTAGATTGCTAACAAATGTTTGTATATAATTTTTTTTAACTCTCTAGTCGTTCCCTTAATCCAATCTTCTGGATGGATTGGAAAAACTGCCTCTAAACATGTTTTTTTTTTTCAAAACTAGTGTTGTCCCTATTGACCCCGAATTCGGGTCAACAGGGACAACGCCTTTTTATTAGAGAAAAATGATTATCTCCCTAATATTCATATTTTTTCACAATAGAAAGGTAATTTAGGTGGACATAAAATCCCAACATAAGATTGAGTCTTTGGGCTATATTCAAAAAAAATCAATTATGAGAACATTATTGTCCCTATTTACCCTGTTTTACGGAACCTTACTTAATATTTCAATAAGACAGCATTTAGTTCCTTTAAACTACGGTCACAAAGCTTCGTACTAACGATGCGTTCGTAAGAATGTCACAGTTCGTACAAATTCTGGAGTTCGTGGAGATTCGTAGATGGGGCACAGATTCTTACGGCCTTCTTACAAATTTCGTACGAACGCTGTTTAATTTGCAAGAACAACTAAAGACCTTTTAGAGAAACAAAATGATTTTCAGTTATACAATGGCCGTAGGATTCGTACGTTTTTGGTAAGAATGCCTTGGGTTAAGGCTCGGTCACTAATGCCTTTACGAACTGCTACAAACGCCGTACGAATGATTGTTAGACAATTTCGTAAGATCTTCTTAAAGGACAAGTTCACCTTCATAGACATAAGGATTGAGAGAATGCAACAATATTAGTAGAACACATCAGTGAAAGTTTGAGGAAAATTGGACAATCGATGCAAAAGTTATGAATTTTTAAAATTTTTGTGTTGGAACCGCTGGATGAGGAGACTACTACAGCTTGTGAGTCATATGCGTACAACAATATAAAGAAAATGTAAAAGAAAATTCAACATATCTTCATTTTTTTCGCATAATAAAAGAGCACTTGACTTGCCTCTTTCTAAAGGCAAGGGGAATAATATTACCAATAACATTTGTCGGTAACGAGTCAGGGGTATGTGTACTTTTTTCAAAAGATGGAATTTTGTGAAATTCTCTTTATATTTTCCTTATATTGTTGTACGCATGTGACATCTAAGTTATTCATACACCGCAGTAGTCTTCTCATCCAGCGGTTACTGCACAAAAACTTCAAAAATTCATAACTTTTGAACGGATTGTCTGATTTTCCTCAAACTTTCAATGATGTGTTCTACTAATATTGCTACATTCTCTCAATCCTTATGTTTATGAAGGTGAACTTGTCCTTTAAGAAGGCCGTACGAAACCAGCGTTCGTAGACCGTTCGTAGACCGTTCGTAAGTTCGTAGCCTGGTCGACTATCTTGTCCAAGATTTTTTTTAACTTCGTACGAAATCCTCTCTTCGTAAGACGGCCGTATGAACGTCGTACGAACATTGTAAGAACTACGCAAGATTTTGTAGGGTCGAGAGACAATTCTAGAAGCCTTAAATTCTTACAAACGCCTTAAGTCGTTTAAAGAGGGCTCTTACGTCTTTAGTAAGAATGCCTTACGAACGGAGATTCGTACGGCGTTCTTACGAACAGCTCTTCCAAGTTTGTAAGGCGTTCGTAAGGGACTCGTAAGGCGTAGTATAGATACACAATTTGCACAACTGTTGAGTTTTAGGGGGTATAAAGCCAAACGCGCGAAGTTCAATCCTCACTCTGTTCTAGGTTTTCGACTGAAAGGCATCTCTGTTAAAATGGGACCAAAAGGGAAGGCAATCAAAGGGAAAAGGGGAAGGAGAAGAATGAAAGGAGGGAGATGAGGGGAAGGAGCGAGAGGGGGAGAGTTGGAGCAACTCCTCCTCCGCTACTTGTAGATGCACCTGCAGTGAGTCTCCTTGGCACCACTGCCATCATGAAGTATAAAACTTTCAACTGTTACAGAATTTTCGACAGGACATGGCAACGTCTTTTTAACAACCCGACAAAATATACAAAAAATCGTGAAATCTTCTTACGAATGACTTGAGAGTGCCGTGAGTTGCAGGTACGACCAATTTACGACAAAAAGAAATCGTAAGATGCACGTAAGTCTGACGAAAGAATAACTCAAGGCATTCTTACGAGAAACGTACGAATTCTACGGCCATTGTATAACTGAAAATCATTTCGTTTCTCTAAAAGGTCTTAAGTTGTTCTTGCGAATTAAACAGCGTTCGTACGAAATTCGTAAGAAGGCCGTAAGAATCTGTGTCCGATCTACGAATCTCTACGAATTCCAGAATTCGTAAGAACAGTAACATTCGCATCGTACGTACAAAGCTTTGTGACCGTAGCTTTATTCTTTCGTCAGACTTACGGCCATCTTACGAAAGACGTAAGAGCCCTATATGAACAACTTAAGGCGTTCTTACAATCATCGTAAGAATTTAAGGCTTCTAGAATTGTCTCTCGACCCTACAAAATCTTGCGTAGTTCTTACAATGTTCCTACGACGTTCGTACGGCCGCCTAACGAAGAGAGGGTTTCGTACGAAGTTAAAAAAAAAAATCTTGGACAAGACCATCGACCAGGCTACGAACTTACGAACGGTCTACGAACGGTCTACGAACGCTGGTTTCGTACGGCCTTCCTAAGAAGATCTTACGAACTTGTCTAAAAATCGTTCGTACGGAGTTCGTAGCAGTTCGTAAAGGCATTTGTGACCGAGCCTTTAAGGGCTCACACCTGTAAATAAAATGGACTGTCCCAGACCCCTTCACAAATTCGTACCAAAGATACCAAAATAAATGAAGAAAAAAATTAATTAAAAATCAATTAAAAATCAATGATGTACTTTGGCAAAAAACTGAATAGCTGTAGATATTGAGTATGAATTCCTCTACAAACTGCATTTTGGTTGGAAGATGAAAGCTTTTCTGATGGAATTTGAGGGGACTATATTTCATTGGGTACGTGTACGGAAAATAGGTGATTTTTTGAGTGACAAGAACTCGTAGTCTGGCTTTGCGGACCCCTGGACAGAATTAGAGCAGACCAACCCACCCTCGAAATCAGATGGATGAAAGGTAATATCTCACTTATTCAGGTTAGTGAAGATGAAACACCTCATTTCTCCCAGCTATTTTACAGAATTTTTTGAAATTTGAATTTCAACACACGTCTCTATGGGGAATTATTTACCCGTGTGAGCTGACTCGATCGACCCCTTAGCCTTGTTGCACGTCGCTGTGTGATATTTTTCTGTTTCTTACATTAAAGGACAAGTTCACCTTCATAAACATAAGGATTGAGAGAATGCAACAATATTAGTAGAACACATCAGTGAAAGTTTGAGGAAAATTGGACAATCGATGCAAAAGTTATGAATTTTTAAAATTTTTGTGTTGGAACCGCTGGATGAGGAGACTACTACAGCTTGTGAGTCATATGCGTACAACAGTATAAAGAAAATGTAAAAGAAAATTCAACATATTTTCACTTTTTTCGCATAATAAAAGAGCTCTTGACTTGCCTCTTTCTAAAGGCAGGGGGAATAATATTGCCCATAACATTTGTCGGTAACGAGTCAGGGGAATGTGTACTTTTTTCAAAAGATGGAATTTTGTGAAATTCTCTTTATATTTTCCTTATATTGTTGTACGCAAGTTATTCATACACTGCAGTAGTCTTCTCATCCAGCGGTTGCTGCACAAAAATTTTAAAAATTCATAACTTTTGAACGGATTGTCTGATTTTCCTCAAACTTTCAATGATGTGTTCTACTAATATTGCTACATTCTCTCAATCCTTATGTTTATAAAGGTGAACTTGTCCTTTAAGTTGGTTGGAGAGACCCAAGGGCCATATAGTGGTGATTCTGATTGTTGTTTTTTTCCAACTTGCAACTTAGGGAAGCACACGAAAGAAAGCCTTCAACCTTGTGCCCTTGTATTTCGCTTGTTTTGTTCGTTTATCTGCTATCACTTGTGTTGTCTTTCAAAAGAATAATGAATAAATAATCATAATAGGGCCTAATGATGATAATTCAGTATAGGTGTCTTCACGCAGTGATTTTATGCTTGTCCCAATATTCGTACACGAAGTGAACCGTGTATCATGTCTATGGTGCGCATGTATTCCTCGGTAAACACATCCATTCCATACTGTACAAGGTGCACTAAACCTGGCCACCATGCATGGTTCCTTTTCTTTTTAACAGCAATGTACTTCTGACAATGCAACGCAAGCTCTACACTCTAAAAACTAGTGTCTGAAGTTCTGCAAAGGCCATACAGGCTGAAACAAATAGGAAAAAATATTTTATTGACATAATAATAGAGTAATATACATAGGCCTGAAGACGAAAAACTTCAGTAAGGCTGTCTTATCAGGGTGTGTACAGTTCTGGTCGAGGTGAGGATTTAGCTTTTCACGTTTTGCGAGATATTCAAAAACCACTCTATGAGATGTCAAAGAGCATGCAATTCTAAGGGGTATCAAAGTTTATTTGATGAAAATCGGTTTTGAAATGGCTGAGATATCCAAAAACAAGATGAAACAAAGAGATCCTAATAAAAGGCGTGGCATGTAGTCTTTTATTATTATCATCACTTTTTTGGATATCTCAGCCATTTGAAAACCCATTTTCATCAAATAACCGTTGAATCCTTCTTAAAATTACATTCTCTTTCATATTTCCTATGAGGTTTCTCATGAATCCCCAACTCAACCAGTACTGTACAGTCCCTACTTAACAGTGATGTTTGTAGCCAGGCATGGATGTTGTCCCACAAGGTGGGGAATCCCAGAGAGGTTACACAGAGGTGCTTTACAGTTTCCGATCACAATGCACTAGGCCAGGAGCTAGCTGCTAGTCATAAACTCCCCTTATTATATGTAGCTCAACAAGTTTGACCCCTTAGAGTAACTGGGCCCTAAATGTGCCTCAGCCTAACCCCTGCTATGAGGGTGGGTTCGTCTCCAGCCCCCTCCCCCACCCCCCTCCCCCGTGGATGTAATTTACCCCCATGCAGCCCATGGACCAAACTTGGTCAGAAGAAATTAAGTAGGGTATAGGGTCCTACACAGTAGCATAATAAAAAATAAAAAAAAAATATCTGATCGGGAAGAGGGTTGCCAGACTGCCCCCTTTGCCCCCTGGGAACCCCCTAAATCCCTTGCTGGTTGAATTTGCACAATGAAGCGTGTGAACAGGTATAGGCCTACATAATGAAATTAGAAAAGCTAACAACTTAAATACAAGATATCTGGTCAGGAAAGGGGTGCCACCCCCTCACTCCCCCCCCCCCTCCCCAACCCCTAGCCATCATGATGTCCCCGCCCCCTGCACTTACTGAAAAGCGTATAATCTACCCAATGTAGCCTTCGGGCTAAACATGGTACTATTCAGGTATAGGCCTACATCACGAAATTAGAAAAGTTGACAAAGTAGACTCAGCAACAAAAACAACAACAAAAAAGAAGAAGACGAAAGTAAATACTTTTTCCAGTTTATATTTCTCATACATTATTGATCTAAAAGGTAATGTACCATATGAATGGTAACTTAATTGGCCATCAACCTGGTGGGTCAATAAAAAGGTAAACTTTGCGCAGGAGTGAGCACCTTTGTTTCTCATTTCAAGGGCACAGAAGCAAAATTGCAAAAACCAGCAAGTTGTTATTCATGCGTGCTCTTCATAAGTGCTTTTTCCATGTAACAATAAGGGAAAAGACAAATTTAAGACAATAAAAAAAAAATGAATGAAGTTGCAAAAATAAAGCTTTGACCCCTATAATATCTTTAAAACTAAAAAGCTCAAAAAAGGCAAAAAAAAAAATGAGGAAAATCAAGAATCTTCTTTCCAATACAGATTCATAAGAAATGAGAGAAGAAGCAATTATGAACAAAATGGTAGGTATCGTGTATTTGAATTGATTCCTCATATTAAAAAGTGTGAATAAGATTAGACTCTTGCATTTCTAATGAAATCTTGATTACTAGATCAAAATAATGAAATAAAGGTATTCTATTTATTTGATAATCTTTGTGCCCCTACTCCCTGTCATTTGACGTTTGAGTTGACAGAATTTTTTTACAACTTTAGTTTCCAACTTTGCTTTTGTTTGCGGTTATAAACAAATAAAGAGAAGGAAAACTTGTCTCAGGAGTTCTTGAATTCCTTAAATAAAAAGAAATAAAGAAATTCTATCCATTGTATCACCTTTACGGCTCACTCCCTGTGTCATATAAACGTTGGGTTGACAGAAAAATCCTCGTGTTCTACCTTCAAATTCCCCACAATGTGTGTGGTTGTTTTTTTTTCAGAGTATAAAGTGGAACAAGGGAACGAAAACGTATTACTACTACTTTATTCAAGTCTCTCATTGGGTTGAATTGGTCTTTTGTTCTTTTTGTTATCTCGAAGGGCTTTGCATATTAATGTCAATATGTCACTCTGCAATTTTTTTTTTTTTGCACCTTGGAGGACAAAATCGAATGTGTTCACTCATGCTTTAAAACTAACAGGTTGAAAGCTAATTAGATGTACCCTTTATTATGGTATATGACAGCATGATTTTTATCAAAATCTATGAAAATACGAACTGGAAAAAATTACTCTTCATTTTCTGTTTGGCTGAGTGTATTATTTCATTTCTAGCCAAAGAAGGAAATCAAGTGAGGATTTGTGCAAGGGTCACTGAGAATAGATGAAATCACGAGCATGTTCGTGGCAAGTGATAACACTGGTGTTTAAAAACATAAGGATCGTCATTCTATGAGTCCTTTCGAGTCTTCGTCTTACGGCCAGGTCTGATGACTCTCGTTCTGTTTTTGTTTGTTGTTTGCTTGTCTTTTTACTAGGGCATTTGTAGGGGTGTCCCTTGTAATTTCCGTGTTTCATGACCATCACTCTGCTCTTATACCATGGCTAATCATTGATAGATTTACTTGTCTTTCACATTTTGTAATGATATGTCAAATTATGCATTTTCAAAACCTCGAACTGGCCATTTCGATAGTATTTTGTGCAAAGCTGTGATTTTTGTGGTTTTTCCTCTATATAGTGTCGATAGACGACTGGGATCACTTCGACGTTACCATGGCAGCAAACTTCAAGGAGGACAAGAAATGTGTCGACTGTGGGAAAAAAGCTGGAGCAATGTACGATGTGAACGAAAAACAAATGCTATGTGATGAATGCGTAGAAAAGAAAGACTTCGCAATCAAGACTGGAAAAGAAGGCAAAAAATGGTTTTGTGAAAAACACGCAGAAGCCATCAAATTCTACTGCGATTCGCATGATCTGGGAATCTGCCAGTCCTGCCAAACCGTCCGTCACCAACCGCCATGTGTCCTACACGACTTGGATGACATTGTCACTGAGAGAAAGACTACTCTGAGAGACATGGTCGTCATGGCAACAAAAGAGATAGCTGAATTAGAAAACCGTGAACAGCATGCCAAGTAACAAGAAGTTGATGCGACCAATCACTTGATGTCAGTGGAAAGTGAAATAGAATTGTTCTTCGAAGAGATTATTCGTCGCGAGGACGCCAACTTACGGCGAGAAGAAGACATGATAAAACGGGAAGCAGAAGAAGAAATTTCAAAGTTAATGAGAAAAAAGAACAGCGATTGCTAGAGAGTCGTAATAAAGCAAGAGCAAATAGAGAGAAAAGGTAGCCAAAGCACAAGAAGAATTATCGATCTCACTTACAGATATACGTGAAGAGTGTACGAGGAAATTCGAACATTGTCACCATCAAATTAGGGAGAGTCAGCTCGCCATGAGCATGATGAGAAAAGTTTTGAGTGACATTGAAACCCTTCTCCTCAGTAACAGACGGCTGATCGAGGGAGGGAAAGATCTCGTAAGGTCACTGAACCAGGCCGTTGGGTCAGCTGATGGGAGGAAGGAGAAGGAGAACCTTGAAGGCATCTCAAGCAAAGTGAAAACTGTCCGATTTGTGAAAAGTGAGCAAGGTAAGGGTTACATGGGGAGAGTCGATTGGTGTTGCGGGACGTGGGAACTTAGCGACTCAATTGAAATTCCAGAGGATGTAAAACTCCCAATGATAGCTGGATGTATCAACGAGGAGGAGGTGGTCATTTCAGAGAACACTGTTGACGACTTGCAAACATATGTGACAAATGTCCGAACCAAAAAGACGGAGAAAGTGGCACAGAACGACAGTGAAACATATATTACTTCATGTACACTACTGGATGACAACACGATAGTCTGTGGCAAGGAGAGGCGAGGCTGTTCGGAACCATTCTTGAGGAAGTGCACATCACTGTACGACAGGCAGTGGCAACTCATTAGACACCTGGACATACCAAGACACACACAGGCAGACTACTCCCATGTAGAAGTTGCCGTCGATGTGAATGGTTTGCTCCTTGCTTGTGAAGCTGGTCAGTCTAATATCTACGTTATCGATTTGAAAAGTGCAAAGATTGAAAGCGTCATCACATGTAAATCTAAAGATATCTGGATGCGTGGAATTATGACTTGCGGGAAGATAGTTTGTCATACGACATCTGGCACATTAGTGGTAATCGACCGTCACGGAGATCAAATGGAGATAAAACATAGTGATCCAATCTGGCACGCGGCTATCGATCCTTTGACCGATGACCCGTATGTTGTATGTTATGCAGAGAGCAATGTATGTTCCATTGATCGTATGTCTTACGACGGCGAGGCGGGAGTAAGACAATTGACCCTGCCCCTGTGGGAGGGATTGCGACCAGGACTTGACAGAGTCTTCCATGTTATATCTTCAAGGCTCATCCTCACCCGTGATGGCAAACTCATTTGGTGTGATGGAAGAAACATCATGATCTATAAGAAAAAGTTTATATTATAAACATTAGCCTGATATCTTCAAAGTTGACGAATTCAGAGGATATGTCAGTGGATTGATTAAAAAGGAAATAGTGCCTACAACTTTACCAAAAAGAGGAATTGGAAAATGATTTATTTTTGCTCCCTCGGCAATAACTGATGACTTCCATTTAAAGATGACATTTGGTCACACAAAATATGTAAATACCATAAAAACTTAATCCTAGAAGTTCGGAATATGTCCTTCAGTTAAAAAATATTTGTGAATTCTTCAGATGGCTTGTATAGATTTATAATGAGCTTTTGATATGGATGCGTCTCGATTGCTTTGTTGGTTGCCCCGCATTCGCTGTAATGTATCACCACACTCCATATCCCGACATCGACATGGGGTAGAGAGAGTATCTAGAGTGGTGTGAGTCTGACCTGCATGTAGAGACTCAGGCAAAACAAAACATTTTACATCGGGTTATTCTTTTTATAGTTATTATTTTCAGACACATAGATAAAGTATTCTTGACCATTCTTTCTATAATGGCATTCGAAATTTTCACAGTAGTACACTGCTGTTACCGCTTGTATTGCTAGACAGTATACACACGGGTACGTAGCCGTATACGTAATTATGTAAAACTGCAAAACTGATGGGACTGATGTTTAAGTGGAGGTTTATAATTTCACAAATTAAGCTTCTGGGATTTATCTCAGCATATGGCTTTTTTCACCAGATGTTTTTCCTGCTTTAAGTATTTGTATATTCAGGTCACAAAACGGGCATCTAGCGTGTTTGGTGTTGGTCAAATTGTCACGTGAATACTCCATTCTATCATACTATCATTTTCCGTTCTCATGTCGTGATGCTTCAAGGTCCGATCGATTCACCTACTGTGCGGATGCAGTTTCCTATCAGAACCAAACATGACATTATTGTTCTCACCTCGAGAAGAATGGACAGTATTGTGTTGAGATCAAACCTGTCAAAGGGCGAAACCAGTCCTACCAGCAGTGACCAGCTTGAACCAATTTCGAACCAACTAAAATTTACCTGAAAAGAAAGAGTGATATTTTATAAGCACAGCAGCGAAAATTTGATCAAAATCGGATAAAAATTGGGGAAATCACGAAACTGTGAAATATAGCTAATTTTTGCCAAATTGCCAAACGGTTTTGGAACAGTCGATATGAATACGCACATGAACGAACTGATGGCGTCAGCACCTCACAATTTGATGGTGTTTTAACGAGAATAAGATTCTTTGCTCTGAAGGGGAAAAACTTATTCTTACTCCTGGCTGAAAACTTCAATATAATGATCATAGATATTAGGATTTGAGACTGGGACGTAATTGCGTTTGAAAAAAAAAAAACAGAAACATGATGATTGCAAGATGACATGCGATGACATCATCAAAGCACACATTTGCGTATTCATATCAGATGTTCAATTACTAGTTTGTGAAAAATTACAAAACTTCGAAATGTCATGACTTTTCTCATTTTAGTTTGATTTTGATCAAATTTTCACTATTGTACCTAACAAATGTTACTCTTTCTTTTCAAGGCAAACTTCCTAACAAGCTGGTGCTGGAATTGCCCTTTGACATTCAGAGTATGGTCACAATGTTATAAATAGAATGAAATTGTATATCCCACAAAAATCATTACTTATGCAGGGCTCGACACTAACGGTGGCCCGGTGGCCCGGGGCCACCAAAAATGAAAGTCGGGCCACCAAATTTTAAAAAAAGGGCAAATTTGGTGGCCTACCACGGCCACCAAAATTTTTTGAAAAGTGTGTCAATAAATTCGTAACTTTTTGCGCCGGAAATGCATAAATGCATGCAGTGAGTGTGCGACTTATTAAAAAAAAATGGACTTTTATCAATGTTTTTTTTTTCGGGCCACCAAATTTTTCTCTCGGGCCACCAAAAATTTGAAATTGATGATTTTGGTGGCCCCATCGGGCCACCGAAAAATAAAGTTAGTGTCGAGCCCTGACTTATGTTATATTCGTCATTGATATTGCCATATCTTAATTATGGTGTTCTAGTTTGGGGCAACACTCACCAGAACCTACTGGATAGAGTGTTCCTTCTACAAAAGAAAGCTCTCCGTGTCATAAGTTATCCTTTCATACCCTCCCACTCAAATATGTTATTTGCCGCTAATAAGCTGCTAAAAATAAAAGATTTGTATTTATTTAATTTGGGGCAATTTATGTATACGTACAGCAACAACTCACTCCCCTCCATTTTCGATTCTATGTTTCAAAGAAATCAATCATTCCATGACTATCCCGTTCGACGTTCCAATGAATTTCACTTACCTCTCTTACGAACGATTCTTGCTAAGATCACACTTATTTATACTGGTACAACTTATTGGAATTTTCTATATTCTATATTCTATCACCTTCTATACTTTCATTTAAAAGGAGATTAAAGTTTTTTTTATTGCAATGTTATGTTCCTACAGAAGTGAATCAGCCTGTTGGCTTGTTTTAATTTTTTTCGAAGAATTTTGATTACCAATAATATACTGTCACATATTTTCTCGTCCCTGTTGTCCTGAGACACTTACTGAGTAGATTCAATTCTACTTGTATTACCTTCGCATCTATTTCTCTCTATTTTTCCATATTTCTGTATCCCTTCCACGCATCCCATTATTTTTTCGATACCAAGTTCTGTCGAGGATCGCTGGATCTGTTTTTCCTTTCTGTCTACTGTATTGTCTTCCTATTATGTCAATCTTGTCTCGTTCTGTCTTGTATTTAAGTCCCCTTTCATAAGTTTTGTCGTCTCAGTCTAGTTTAATGTTCATTCGCCTGTGTATGTGTGTCTGTCCGTTACTCTGTCTTCTTATTGGGCTTCCAGACCTTTTTTTAATCTGACTTTATTCCCAATCTTTTTTCCCCTTTTTGCATCAGTTCATTTTCTATTGACATTCTGTACCTGAGGGGCCCACATTCTACAAGCATTGCCTTTTTAGTGGGTCCCTCCATTTTTCGATATTTTGTGTAATGTTATATCGTCTATATCACTTCAGTCAATTTTCATTACAACATTATTTGTTACCCAAGGTTCCACAATTATGTTCTCTTTTCAATTTTACTTTGTTTTGATTATATGTAACCTTATATTCTCTGTTACCAAAGAAAGTGAAATGTTTATGTTCTTTTCGAAAAATGAAATAAAGTTTGAATTGAATTGAATTGAAAAAAAAAAAAATGTTGGCTCCACATGGACATGAGAAAAGCACCCCGATCCATCTTCTATACAAACCGATCTTTGTATTCCCTCATTTTCAGTTCAGTTCAGTTTTTATTTCTGCATTTCAAAATCAATACAAATCAACAAATCAACAAAATGCTTACATAGTCATTTACAGAGCTAATATTCGTAACGTTTGGATCATACATACATTTTTTTTTTCAAAAACGAATATTATACATAAAAGGAAGCAATAGGAAATGATAAAAATGAAATGCAGGGGACCATCATCATAAGCTAAGCTTGACGAGGAAGATGGTCCCAGGTAAAGAGATACATAAAGAAAATCTTGCCACTCACTGAGTGGGAGGTAATTGTGCCAAGGGCACAATAAAAAGATACATAAAGAAAATCTTGTCACTCACTGAGTGGCAAGTAATTGTGCGAAGGGCGTGCGGTGCAGTGCGGTGTGCATTGTGCTGGGATGAATCTTGGTTTGTACGTTGAGTGTTATTTTGTGTATCAGTGTGATGAGGTGAATGTTACTTCAGTTATGGCCGTGAACTCATTGTTTAGGGTGTTTGTTGACCAGGTGGTATGAATATTTATGTGTCAGAAGTATACTGGATTATGAGGGTGTTTTTTAGTTCTCGTTTGAAAATGTTCAACGACGTACATTGTTTTAAATTAGGGGGTAAAGAATTCCAAATATCTGGTCCATTATGTTTTCATGATTTTTGAGCTAAAATGATTCTGGGGTTTTCGAGATGGTAATCGGACGACTGACGTGTTGGATATGAATGAACGGTGGAATTTGGAGTGAAAAAGCCATCAAAAATTTTTGGAAGACAATTAAATGTATATTTATACATAAAAACAGCAGTTTGAAAGGTGTGGAGATCCTCGATTTTCAATGTTTTTAGTTGACAAAATAGGGGATTGGATGGGGATAAGTATCGGGAATTGGTAATTAAACGTACAGCACGTTTTTGGAGAGTAAGAATTGGATTAATTTTAGTTGAGCCACAGTTTCCCCAAACGATATTGCAGTATGTGATATGTGGTAAGATCAATGCATTTTATAGATATTTTAACTCTGCATCCCACATTACTTACCTGTTCATAGGTTTGTGTGCAAAATTTGTGCACTGTTGAGTCATTGACATTGAAAGGGTTAACAAAACGAATGAAAGTTACTGAAGAGACATCATAGCAGATCCTGCACTTTTTAGGATGACGTCACAGTCTCCTCTTATCCCTTGTCACAAGATTTACTCACACTTGTTTGTGCATGATTATCTGTTATTTTTTTACTCATTCATAAGTATTATTATGTTATCATCACTATTGTTTTATTACTATGGTTGTCATCATTAGAAATTCATAAAGTAAAAGCATTTTTTCTCAACCAATGCTTTACTTAATTCATATTACAGTCTTATACTTCCATCATATTTATAGTACTATATATTACAGTGATATACTTGCTTGTAGAAACTCATCAACATTTTATTCCAAAATTGTATTTGTGACTTTCACATTGAAAATGCATTTCATATCCCATTCATGTATGTTATTTTATTGCTGTTATATCGGTCATTCATTTAGACAAATCATCATGTTTTGTTCATGTGCAGAGAGAGGAAGAAAAGCGTTAAGAGAGATACAGCGAGAGAGAAAGTGAAAGAAAGAAAAGGTGTAAACCAGCTAGGTGGCAACGCTGTTGTGCCATCAATGACTGAGACTTTGACTATTTTGTGTGTCAATAATAAGCTATACGTAGGCAGAGTGTGTAATTAACTGTATAGCTTTAGTTCTCTAGCGGCAGATATCATTATCTTCGAGAATCATATATCGCTTGCTAAGATAAAGTTCATTTGAGTATTGTACCTGTGCTGTTGTTCATTCACACTGAATATGTCACCCCCTAATATGGCATGTCATGAAGTCTTCTTATTGTTTTATACACACATTGAGACTAATGTCCTCAGATGGTATGGTGAAAGCAACGATCGCTTTGTAAAGCTGACTTAATAATATTTTATTTCTCTGCAAAATATGAGGAGGCCTACATTTCCCTACTTTAATTCTAAATTTACTTAATTCAGTTTTATTTTTTACTTCCTTCTCCTGCACGTGAAACATTTGATGGTAGAACACAGATTAAAAAATGTTAAAAAGGTCTAAATGAGGTAAGATTATAAAAGCATTTATTCAATATTCTAAAAGCTCATTGTTGCACACATGTGATTATCTCTTCCCTCTTTATGTAGGGATAATGTAAATTTCGTGTGATTTACAGTTTTGTGATTGCCCAATGGATTGAAATGCCTATGACCGTGTTACACTGCGTAAATTCCTTGTGATGTCAGTCAGTAATTTCCCCATCGATTGAATTGCTCATGACTGTCTTGTACTGTGTAAACAATGCTGTATGTATGCTATTTGTGACACCCAAGTGTAATACTCGTAGTATACAGGTGATGATTGTGTTTCATTGTATGTGCAGTCTGAAGCGTGGCGCCTCCCTGTCACGTACGTGGTTGTTGATTGGCGCCCTAAATGGAGGTACTGCTTTACTGTGTCTATTCTCTCCTTTTTATATGTCTGCTCTTCTGCATTCTTACCGGTATATGCACCCAAGTCTTCTCAATATCAATCCAGGGTGCATCTTATCATTACTCTTACATCATGAAATCCAGTCTGCTTGTGTCGATGGTGGCACGTGTTGCAGTTTCTTTTTCCCCTTTTTTCTTTTTCTTTTTGTTTTCTTCCTAATTTGATTTTATGTCAGTTGACATTGGTTTAATTGATTTCATTTCCTATATGTGTTTGTAATTTCATTTATTCATTTTGTCGTTCTCTTATGTATTTTCTGAGGGTTTTGCTTTTTAGTAGGACCCTCTATTGTATCCTTGTATTACGCATATATTCCCATCCTTGTATTACGGCTGTATTACGCATATATACCGTAAACATGGTAAACCTTAAAATGCTTGTTTTGTTGTTACTCGTGATCACATGTATTTTATTAATTTCTTCCCTTTTTTAATCATTACAAATATGTTACGTTAATGCATTGTATATCGTTTTCCCTGATTACTTAATGGAAATGCAAAAAAAAAATGACTTAAAAGGATCATGTGGCCACAGTATTGATTTTGAATAGTCAAAATTTGAATGTTAAAGAGTTAAATACATATCAATTAGGACACTTTATGTTTGATTTTAGAAATAAAAATAGTTGCATAAAGTATTTAGTGATGTGTTTGTAGACATTTAAATTTTCATACGTATCCGACCAGAATATCCAATGAATTTCATTTACTTTTGCTCTGCATCATCTTCGCCCAGAATAATTTTTGTTTTATTTCCGAAGAGTTTGTTCGCAAAAACTGATAAGTCCATTTTTGAAGATTTTGAAGTACGGTCTCTGTCATAAAGTAAAAAATAATACCGTTTAAATGATAAATTGGTCACTACATGTAAAAGTACATTTTTGAAGTTATGGTCAAAAAAAGCTAAATTGTTCTTTTTATTCTCTTTGTTTTTCTTGACCTTTAATCGCAAATATCTCCATTTGGCAAATATGAACTTACCGGTTTTTGCGAACAAACTCTTCATTACAGAACCGAGATTTTGGAACCAATAGTGATGATTTGAAAGATGCACAATGCCTTGGTGTATTTAAAAGAAAATAAGAGACAGTTTTGGTTGTTTTAGACAACATTTGAAAAAAGAACATATTTTTCATCTCATCATGCTTATTTTCTTGTATGTTAATTGCTTTGTTCACGCCAATGGATAGTGTCTGGCAATAGCCCTGCATGCGCTGAGGATATAAGCTGCTACCTCTTTGTAGTCCTTTCTTTCTTCCTTCCTTCCTTCCTTCCTTCCTTCCTTCCTTCATTCATTCATTCATTCTTTTCCTTCCCTTCCTTCTCCTTCTAACTTCCCTTTCCTATTGTCTCTTTATGTTTCGCTATACGTCTTTGCCAACTGTGAGCGTCTTGTCCCTGCGTTTGTGCTTTTGTTCCTGTACATACAATTTTTTGTATTGCTAGTTCGATTTTCTGAGTGGCCCACATGTTCACAAGCTTGGTTTTTACGTGGGCTTCTCTTTTCCAATATCACAATTATTTTAAATGTTAGTTTCATATGTACCAGTATGTATACTTGTACATTGTAATACGTTGTACTCCTGATGAGGTTTATCTCATTGGTGATTTCGTAGAAATATGTTCTTCTTTCCAAATCACGTAAAATTATTTTGTACCTTAAGCAGTGAGTACTTTCGCCTCCAGCTGGTGGCTTCTTCAGATTGCGTCGTAGATGGCGGTATGACGCTGGACGTGAAAGAGGGATGGGATCATAATGTGAGAGAACATTGGCCCCAGCCTCTATTCATGGTGTTACCTGTTTTCCTGATGTGAATCACCTCCCTTATCCATCTTGATGTACGATGATCTTATCTTGGCAAGAAAAATATAGTATAATAATTATGATATAAATTTGGTGATACCGGGCTGCCCATGGCTGCACCGCACTTTTGTCGATAGATCATCCCATCAAATTGGAAATATGTTTGTATTGAGCACGAGATCCAACAATGGTCAGCCATTGGGATCATGTTGCCAACCGTAACCCGAATCAGGACAACTCCCCCGGAGGACTCCTCCCCCGGGACTACTCCCACCTCACAACTTCCCCGGAGGACCACTCCCCCGGAGGACGTCCCCCGGAGGACGTCCCCCGGAGGACGTCTCCCCCGGAGGACGTCTCCCCCGGAGGACGTCTCCCCCGGAGGACGTCTCCCCCGGAGGACGTCTCCCCCGGAGGACGTCTCCCCCGGAGGACGTCTCCCCCGGAGGACGTCTCCCCCGGAGGACGTCTCCCCCGGAGGACAACTCCCCCGGCGGACTACTCCCCCGGGGACTACTCCCCGGGGGACTACTCCCCCGGGGGACTACTCCCCCGGGGGACTATTCCCCCGGAGGACTACTCCCCCGGAGGACTACTCCCCCGGAGGACTACTCCCCCGGAGGCGTGTTTTTTTTAGACGGCGCAGATTGGGGACCCTAAAAATCTATTGGGGACCCTATCCCTAAACCTAACCCTAATCCTAATCCTAACCCTAACCATCATCTAACCCTAACCCTAACCCTAACCCTAACCCTAACCCTAACCCTAACCCTAACCCTAACCCTAACCCTAACCAAAAACCCTAACCCAACGTTTTTCCCATAGGTTTAACACGCGCCATGCCCCAATCTGTGCCGTCTTAAAAAAACCACTCCCCCGGAGAACCACTCCCCCCGGAGGACCACTCCCCCGGAGGACCACTCCCCCGGACGACAACTCCCAGGTTGACTAATCCCCTGGGTGACCACCCCCCCCCCCCACACTTTTTTTAAAAATGAAAGAATTCGATTTAAATTCCTGTAGACGCTGATCTTTCAAGAGTGACAGAGTTAACTTTAAGTTTGTGTGAACGTAACCTAGTTCCTCTATTCTTTGTTCATTCCTTCATTTTTATAATGATACACTGTAATGGAGCTTCGGCTAAGTATACGGAATTTTATTTCAGAAATAACGCAAAAATAGATGTTGTACATCATTATTCTGTAAAACTAAGGGGTCACCTCGTCCCTTAATTCCCATATTCCCATCTGTTGTCTATCTAATTAATGCGCTTTTGGCAATCATATCTTATTTCTTATTATTTACAGTCTGGAAAAAAAAATTCATATAAATCCCATTAACAAAAACTGTCAACGTGAAAAAATATACCACACAATATAGGAACGTCACTGTAATGTTATATTTTTGAAAGAAGTTTCTTCCTTTCTTTTACATCTAGAGGAAGGTTCCACAAACCATCCGTTCTTTTGAAGACTTTTACAATGTAGGTTTGAATGTGATCGCATATGTTTTTTCTGTGTTTTTTAGACACCTTAATAGTAATGGGTAAACTTTCCTTGTATTTATTATGATATTACGTTATGAAAAACTGATGGCCGGTAAGGAACCAAAGTCAACAAAATAAGAGTCATTGTGGGAGCGACGGAGCGAGCGCGTTTGAAAATTTTTGCATTTTTGCAGTCCAAACTTGCTCGTTGTCGCTTTATTAAGGCCATGTCACACCAGCCTTGCGTGCGACTTGCAAAGAACAATTTTGACTACCCGGAGGTTCCCGTAGATATCCGCACATGACAGTACCTTTATAGCATGTATCTCGAAAGTAGTCGCCCGGATGTGCGCACGCATATTTTTTTACCCGCAACCGTGTTTAGGCCCTGTCACACCTTTCCGGGCAAGCTACTCGGGCTTGTTACGTGTAGGGATTTTCTAGCATACCGGACATTCCTGAGGGCGGAAAAGGATTTGTGCGAGTCAGCGCATGTGTCTTACTTGCTGGACGCGTTATACTTGCGAGTATACTGTGTGACCTTTGTACCAGTCGCGTGGGGGCTGACAACTTAGTGAAGGAATTCCTCTAATGGAATGGCTGAAATCTCACAGAATTTCATTATCTTGGCTGCATACGGGACTGCGAAGTACCTGCGTGGGAATTGCCTGGGAAGTACCGCTAAGGGTCTCCTACTGGCGTTCTGCGTGGACCTCTACGGGCATTCCCGCGACTCACCCGGAAAAAGTTTTGGTCATGCTCAAAACTTGGCTGCGGTTAAATCGGACTTGCGTGAGCACCTCCGGGCAACTACGCGCTAGATACTGTCAGGTGCGGACCAGTGCGTAGAGCTACTTGGAGTAAATTTGTTTCCCCGCAAGTCAAGCCGCAGGAGTTCCCCCGTACGGTATGACAAGGCATGAATGAAAATTGCAAACATTCTTGTTCGCCCGCTGAAAATCTTCTACGTGCTGGAAACTACCTCCTCGCCACAAGCCCGCGTTATGGTGTGACACGGCCTTTATATCCGAGTTTATCTGTTTATTGCTCGCTTATTATTCCTTTCAAATTGGTGTAGAAAGAAAACAAGAGCTCGGGGGAAAGGGGGGGGGGGGGTTGTGCTAGACGCCCACCCGAGTATCACAGTCACCACATCTGACGCAATTTCCCTGTAAATTAAAGCTACTTCTCCATTTTTCTAGGAGCCCCCCCCCCCCCCCCGGGCCACATACCCAATAAAACTGTATCATAGCGATCTCAGGGACGTAACAGGTGTGTGTGTGTGTGTGTGTGGGGGGGGGGGGGGGGGCAAGATCAACATTTTCCCGGTCAGTGGCATGTACAGATTTTTTTTTTTTTTTTTGGGGGGGGGGGGGGGGGAGGAAGTAATTTTCCCTAGGTTGCTTTACAAAACACATTCCTTCAGCTTAAAACTTGAATGTAGGTCGGGTGCAGAGTCTCCCTGCTGGGGGTCCGGGAGACGGAGCCTCTGGAAGCCCTCGAGATTTAGCCACTTTAAATTGAACATGTCAACTATGTTTTTTTTTTTTTTTTAATGTGACGCGCGTATGTTTTTATTTACACAATATAATCAAGATGTATGTGCATAGGGTGCAGGCTTCAGAGCCCCTTGCCCCCGTCGTGGTTCGGGGACCGAGCCCCCGGAAGCTCCCGAGATTTTAGACATTGTAAGCCTTGGAATTGGGCGCTGTTTCAATCGAAATTAGGCATGGGCGGCTTTACAGAACACATTGCTTCAGCGTAAAATCTTAGTGTAAGTGGGGTGCAGGGACAGAGCCCCAGCCTGTGGGGGGGGGGGGAGGTTGGGGTGGGGGGTGGGGGAGTAGCCTTTTGTCAAGGCCCTCTCGCTGTATGGTGAAGAGAGCCCAGCTGAGTGGGCTGGGCTCGCTTCGCTCGCCCATTACAGCGAGAGGGCCTTGACAAAAGGCAAGAGGGGGGGGGGGGAGCGGAGCCCCTTGAAATTCTCGAGATATATACATTATTTTAAACCATGAAGAAGGCTGCAATTTTGAATAAAAATGTGAAATGCCTATATATGCTTTACAAAATAAATTGCGCCAGTTCTATGCGGGTAGGATCCAGGGGCCCATCTTAGGATCCCTGGTGGGGTGCAGCGTGCAGGGCAGAGCCCCTGCCGGGGGTCTGGGGGAGCTCTAGAGATTTAGACATTTAAACCTTGAAGTTGGCAGCTATAAAAAAAAAAAATAGCATGGCTGGCTTTACAAAACACATCGCTTCACCGTAAAACTTAGAGCTCATCCCGGGGGTCCGGGAGTGAAGCTCCCCCCCCCCCCCGAAGCTTTCGATATGAAGCACTGTAAGGCTTAAAGATTTTTAATTAACAGTGACATGCCCATATACCTTACAAAAGGTCATACGCACAGTTTTTCCTGCATGGAGGGGCACCATTTTCCTAAATGGTGCAAGGGTGCGAAGCCCCCGAGTTCGAAATTTTTGCATTTTCAGAACTGAAATTGAGTGATAAGTTGCACATTTTGGGGGAATTTCGGGGGCGATTGCCCCCCCCCCCCCCTTGCTGCTCGTTACTAAGCAAACACTTTCGACAATATAAAAACTTCTGTCTTTCTTCACTTTTAAAAGGTGTGTACAGTTCTGGTTGAGGTGAGGATTTAGCTTTTAACGTTTTGCGAGACACTCAGAAACCACTCTATGAGATGTTAAAGAGCATGCAATTCTAAGGGATATCAAAAGTTTATCTGATGAAAATTAGTTTTGAAATGGCTGAGATATCCAAAAATAAGGTGAAACAAAGAGATCCTAATAAGAGGCGTGGCGTCGCTTTATATTTCTATCACTCTTTTTGATATCTCATCCATTTGAAAACCAATTTTCACCAAATAAACGTTGAATCCTTCTTGAAATTACATGCTCTTTCATATTTCATAAGAGGTTTCTCATTATCTCACTTTGGAATATTCAAAACATGAATCCCCACCTTAAAGGCAACCGGTCGTCGCAGGCGATTCGCAGCTCAGTAGAAAAGCACGACAAGCTGCTCCTCCCGTTATTGTACCCCCGTACGTACCGAATGCCGAACACGACGCTACGCAGCGCACCAGCGAAAACCAGATAGGGCACGAGAGCTGTGCGAGCCGTCCACTGTAATTTCATCATGGACGCCCGAATACCTACCGAATGGGGCCGAATGGGTGCACGCACAAAACCGCACAACAGCCATGCGCATGAAAATCTCTCCTACGGGTCCCGGTCGCGACACAACAGTAGAGCTGTGCGGTGTACGTACGTACATATTGTACGTATCTGGCTGCAGTCTCTGTTTATTTGCACTATGGTGCCAATTTCAGCAATCTAAGCAATAATATTTTAAAATGTCTGAAAATATTATATAACAATATTTTAAATCATTCATATATTACGTTGTTTAATATTTGGTATTTATAAATATGCTTTGATGAAGAAATATTAAAACTCTAAACTTCATGTATAGCAAGTTGCAATGCTTATGGCCATATGGCGGGTTGTTTTGATCTCATGGGCAATATTGTCTGCTGCGTCAGCTGTGTTACAGTATGTTGGGCCGGATCGGAACATAACAAAGTTGGTATAAAGTCGTCGGTACCGGTATGTCAATATCAATAATGTGTGTGGTATGCGTGTACTGTTTCGGATTAGCCTTGGCTTTGGTTTAGTAATGAAACCTCACAATGGAGATCAAAACAGCCGTCCAACTCGAGTAAAACGTATCTACTTGTTTGACGCTATCGACGAGTGGAGAAAGCAGAGAGACGTGTTCTTAGCATGCTTAGGACAGGGAGGTTTCCTCTCACCTCCCTGCTTAGGACAAGTAAGAGACCAGTGGCAGAGGGGGAAGCTTCAGCGTCAGCGTGCCGATGAAAAATTTGCTTTCCACTTGCTGGAGTTGCATGAACAGTTTTGCAGGAATTTAGAATGTGCAAA
Source organism: Diadema antillarum (assembly GCF_040938485.1). Lineage (NCBI taxonomy): Eukaryota > Metazoa > Echinodermata > Echinoidea > Diadematoida > Diadematidae > Diadema > Diadema antillarum. The sequence continues at coordinate 65,529 of NW_027272831.1, forward strand.
TTCGTGTTACGGCATGCACGGTGGAATTGTAATGCCACGGCTTACGCCAATCAAGCAACCCCAGCTGACCAAGTCAACAACTTCAAGGAATCCAGATCCAGATGATGTGTAAGTAACGTTAGAAGTCTATACATGAATCAATGATTGAAGTGGAATGACTTTTTCTAATCTATCTTTAACTGCTAGGGCCTTTGCGTTTCATCGACAAGTAGGCCTATTTTTCTATGTATAATTCCGCGAAAAACTTCTCTAAGTTCTCATTTATGTCAAATTATGATAACGCCGTAATCGAAATGACATTTGCTGGGTCAGTTTATCGCTTCTTAAAAACTGACCTAGCAGTAGGCAGCAAATGTCATTCGTCAGGGAATCGCAAGTAGTGGTAAGTCTTTTGTCATCACAGTATTGAGAATTTAAAGTATTTCATGTGCAAATGTAGAATCTAGATAGATACAGAGAGGTCGCTTTCCTGAGCAGCTAGCGTCAACAATCCAGGTTAAGTTTGCATAGCCAGATTTCATGGCTGCGATTCAAATACTGTTTGTCCCCATTGATTTAACTGTATAGCAAAGTCTCCTCTTTCATCATATTTAGGGGCCCTACATTTTAAGTTTGGTTAAGGAATTTTGATAAAGATTGTAATTTTCATAAGCTTGGCAAAAGTTTCAGGCATCTATGTTGCATTTATAGTCAAACTTCCAATGCATTTGGTCCAATAATTTGAAACCAAATTCAAGTGATCCCGTGAAGTGTACATCTTTTCATGTAAATTCTACAAGTATGTTGAAATGTAAATTCTGAAGAAAAAAAAATTGATCCTTTACAGTTGAAATTCGTTAAAGTTTGGTTACACTGACAGTGTCAGGTCAGTGGTAGTAAGTACTACAGAGTTACAGTAGTGTACGTACAATACCCTTGTACGTGAAAGTTACAGTTTTATTTACCTTCACATCTTCATATAGGAGTGTCTAATAGGGATGTTGATTGGTGTGGAAGTTGTTGATGAACAACAGTTCATAAGAATCCATTGTTTGAATTCTAATACAGATATTGGTCATAGGTCAAGGGGCAATATGAACCTATCAGTTTGCAACATGCTAATATGTACAGGTATGAGCTTCATCAAGTACGATTAATTGGTATCCGTGGCACATCCCTTATTTGTTGATCAAAGGTACGCCTCTGATTGGTATTTATCAGTGTTTGGTAGAAAGCTAACCCATTACAATGGCTTTGCGATGTTACACTGAGTTGACTATGGACAAAGGTCTACTGTCCGCGATTTTCATTGATTTGTAGGGCATTTTTCACACATAACCTCAAATACTGATACTTGTGATAGGTTTATTTATAATGGTTATCCTTCACACTGTATTGTTGAGACAATAGTGTTCTGTTTGTTTGTGTAAGAGGGAGATAGACAATAATTTCTTTATGCTCCTGTCTGAAGAAGGCATTACATCTTATTTGTCATGTACTTATCTATGAGTTTTAATGTTCACTTTGTGTGTGTGTGTTTTTTTTTAAAGATTATTCACACCAGGCTAAGCTGACAGAACTATAACTGTGAGTTTACCTAGTCAAGTGAAAGGGTTTCGGCATTGCTTCTTACATATAGTATATTCCAGGCAGGTGATACAACGCTCACCTTCTTCATATTAGTTAGTAAAACAATGAAGAGTGCAAAAATACTGCATAAATGTGCAGTGCAACTGTGGCCGTTGGCCCTGCACGGGCACAGTCGCTTCCCCGTCCTGAATTTACACACGCCAGGGCAAGTACATGATACAGGCAGGGTCTCCGACCCAATCGTCCGCGTTCAGAATAGACAACTCGGCGGTAATATCCGCTACCCATGACGATGTGTCATCGTCCATGATGGCCACCCTATCTATTATAATGTGGTCTGCACTCACTAATCTGATCTGATCTGATGATTAGATTACAGTATAGTTGACGAGTGACGACGATCGACGATGCGATGAAGAGAATGCGTAGTCGTACGAAGTATACGCAGCTAGCTACTAGCTCATGCGAACATCACACAGTACATACAGTATACCATACATTAAACTCACATTACACAAAACGTACTGTCCCGCGCTCAGCAAGCGATCGCGAGCAATCGAGATGCTATAGCGCGATACATTGCTTTAGGGATGTCTTGCGCACACACACATTTCGCTTCGTAGCAACTTCGGAAGCGAGTTTACGTGCTGCCGCCCGCGGCTGAAATATGTCCATGTATCCTCGCGACTGGGTGTCTTTAACCAGTACTGTACAGTCCCTTTAAATAACTGGGTGCCCTCGCGTCTCCCAATCTAGGCATATGCAATATGCCGCTTGGCCGTGCCCTTTCCTTTTCCCTTTCTTCCCACTTTCAGTCTCTATTCCCTTTCTTAATTTTTTCCATCCTCCTTTCCCCTTTCACGTTTTCCGTCTTTTACGCTCCGTTTTGTTCTTCCCGATTTCCTGTTTCTTTTTGCTCATTGCCTCCTCCTTATTTCTCACATAATTTGTTTTCCCCTGATCCTTTTCTTCAACTCCTCTTTGCTTTCAATTTCCGTCTGTTTCTTCACTGCTCCCATTTCTTATCTTCATTTTCTTTCTTTCCTCTTTTTTCCTTTCCCTCTTTTTCCTTCCCCTTCCTTTCTTTCTTCCTTTTCCTCCTCCTCCTTTCTCTTTCTTTCTCCCTTTCCTCTCTCTCTTTCTCCACTCTTTGCCTTTCTTTCTCCCTTTTCCTATTCTTCCTTTCCCTTCCTCCCCTCTTTTTTCTTTCTTTCTTCCTTTCCTCTTCCCCCTTTTTTTTCTTCCGTTTACCTTTCTTTCTTTTCCTCTCTCTTTCTTTCCCCTTTTTTCTTTCCTTTTCCTTTCTTTCTCCCTCTCTCCCTTCTCCCTTTTTTCCTTCATTCCTCTCCCTTCATTTTCCCGGTTACGGTCAGAGTTAGGGAGGACTTCCGGAGGGCAGTCTGCCCCCGGCTGTTACGCTACTGAGCAAGCTCTGAGCAGGGAGGTGGAAAGAGACTGCGGACCAGATTCGGAGAGGCCGCATCATGAATCCCTTGCTGCTGCACTGTTTTTGTTTGTTTGTTTGTTTGTTTGTTTGTTTGGGGTTTTTTTAGAAGGGAATGTTCAGGGCTACTTAAAATTCCTGCTTTGTTACAGGATAACATTCCCGCATTTCATATTTGATGTCTCAAAAAGCACTTGGAATATATCAACAGAATCTACTTCACTCTCACTTATTACAAAGTGCATGAGTCCCCCCCCCCCCCCCTTTTTTTTTTGCAGGATCAAAAGAGGATATCGGCCCTTTCAGCTGCAAGATAAAAAGTGCATGTAACCACCCCCCCCCCCCCCCATCCCAAGTGAGAGGGAGATTTTCAGGCCTGTTGGGTAATAAGTATGGGGGGGAGTTGTCCTCGGGGGGAGTGGTCCTCCGGGGGAGCAGTCCTCCGGGGGAGTAGTCTTCCGGGGGAGTTGTCCCCGGGGGAGTTGTCCCCGGGGGAGTTGTCCCCGGGGAGTTGTCCCCGGGGGAGTGGTCCTCCGGGGGAGTGGTCCTCCGGGGGAGTGGTCCTCCGGGGGAGTGGTCCTCCGGGGGAGTGGTCCTCCGGGGGAGTGGTCCTCCGGGGGAGTGGTCCTCCGGGGGAGTGGTCCTCCGGGGGAGTGGTCCTCCGGGGAGTGGTCCTCCGGGGGAGTGGTCACCCGGGGAGTGGTCCCCAGGGGGAGTAGTCCTCCGGGGAAGTTGTCCCCGGGGGAGTTGTCCCCGGGGGAGTGGTCCTCCGGGGAGTGGTCCTCCGGGGGAGTGGTCCCCCGGAGGAGTGGTCCCCCGGGGTAGTGGTCCACCGGGGGAGTGGTCCCCCGGGGGAGTGGTCCACCGGGGGAGTTGTCATATCCTCCGGGGGGCGATTTTTTTTTTCCGTAACCCTAACGCGTCGAAATTGCCCATTGTGTCACTTGAGCAAAGACTATCAGTGTGCAAGTTGGTTTTTGTACGCATGTGCGTGGACTGCATGACTTGGGCAGTTAGGCGTTGAGTTTGTACTGTTACACACAGTACCATTGGCATGGTCGTCTGCTAACTACAGAATCAGATTACAATGTGAGAATGAGACGCCGTCCTTCAAACAGAAGCATAACGGGTTTGTGTGTATGGGTATGTGTGTGTGTGTGAGTGTGTGTGTGTGTGTGTGTGTGTGCGTGTGTGTATGTGTGTGTTTCCACTTCACATGTCATCAGCATCGCGTTCGCCTTTGTAGGTATTTCTGTGGTTTTGATCGCCGTCTACTGACATTTTTCCTGTGTCTACTGGGCTCACACGGGTAAATAATTCCCCTTAGAAAAAATTCTGTAAAACAGCTGGAAGAAATGAGATGTTTCATCTTCACTAACCAGGATAAGTGAGATATACCCTGTCATCCATCAAATTTCCCAGGTGGGTTCTTCGGCTTAAATTCTGTCCAAGGGTCTGCAAAGCCAAACTACGAGTTCTCTTCACTCAAAAAATCACATCTTTTCTGTACATGCAGCCAATGAAATAAAGTCTCCTCAAATTCAATCAGAAAAGCTTTCATCTTCCAACCAAAATGCAGTTTGTAGAAGAATTCATACTCAATATTTACAGCTATTCAGTTTTTGCCAAACTATATCATTGATTTTAAATTAATTCTTCTTCATTTATTTTGGTATCTTTGGTACGAATTTGTGAAGGGGTCTGGGACATTCCATTTTATTTGTACAGGTGTGAGCCCAATTAGGATGCATGCAAACTCGACGTCGTCATCAATATCTTGCAAAAAAAGTAAATTGGAAATCCAATTGAAGCTTGGAATAAATTATAATCAAAGTATTATATATCTAGGTCTACAGCTGCAGCGATTGCTATTGTTATCAATATTAATCATGTCTATTAACCCCCACAAAATCAGATTTGAAGTAGTTTGCAGGCACAAACCCTTGTTGGTCGTAAAGGAGTCTGCGCCAAGACTACTATATGCACCACTTCGGCACTGTCCTATAGGCCCTGTGTTGTAGCTTCTCCCTTGTTGGGAGAGGCTGCAGTGCAGTGGTGCGTGTATTAGTCTTGGCACATGCAGACTCCTAATACGACCAACAAGGGTTTGTGCCTGCAAACTAGATTTGAAGTGGGCATTGGGTCTTGGGTAACATGGATGAACTACTGGGTTAATTTGGGTTTATCCTCCAACTTCACGATGATTCAGAAAGGCGTAGTATAGGCTCCTTAGGCCTATTGTTCAGGTTCATGTAATCAAGATATGTGATTACATTCTCGTGAAATAACATCCAATATGAAGATGGGGGAGGGAAGAGAAACTGGGGTAGAGCTAGTAATCATCGATTTTGATCGATAAAATCTCTCTATAAATTTAATCAGCTTTACAAAGGCATTTTGAATCGGCATTTAAAAATAAAAAAAGTCCTATGTCCAACAAAATCAATTTATTTTCCCAGTCCATACATGTACAAAATTGCTCTAGTATCACGATTTGAATTGCTCTATCAATAATTTTTTTGATGTTCACTTGCATTGCCAACCCTATCGAGTCCTTCTCATCACGTACCATCGTCACCTCTACCACCACGACCATCATTGAAGGAAACCAAAACCCAAAAAGAAATATGGATTGAGTGAAAGCAGCCACATTAGTAGAACACATTACTGAAAGTATAAGGAATATCGGGCAATCGATGCAAAAGTTATGAATATTTAACGTTTTGATGTTTGAACCACTGGCTGCATATAACATCATGTGTGGGCAACAACATAAAGAAAAAAGAAAACAAGCATGTTTTCACTTTTCTTGAGTAATGGAAGAGCATTGGATTAACCACTTTCAGAAAGTAGGGGGAATGATTACTACCCTTAACAAAAATTTTGTCAGTATCAATTAAGTTGAGGGAATGTGTAATTTTATTGATTTTTTTGTGTGTGGAATTCTCTTTATATTTCCTTTACATTGTTGTCCACTAAAGACGTCACGGTCTCTATAGTAATCTCTTTTTTCAGTGATTACAATACCAAAAATATAAAAACGAATAACTTGCATCGATTGTCCGATTTTTCCTCAAACTTTCACTGATGTGTAACGCTAATATTGTTGCGTTCACTCAATCCATATTGTTCTTTGGGTTTTGGTTTCTTAACAACTGCACTCATCACTTATACCATAATTGCTTTTATTAGATTACCATGCACGACCATAAACATCATTTCTATCATTTCACAACTGGATATCATCTTATCATCATCACCACGATTATCACTCGTATTACCATCGTATACATATCACCACAAGCAATATATCTTCCACCACTATCAATACTTTTTTTTTCATGTCATCAATCCATCAACAACAACTTCACGAAATCTCTTTCAGAGTTTTCTGCATCATCACCATTATCCTCAGTCTAAATAAGCATTGCGACTGGCAATATATTCCTACTCGATCCCTTCCTCCAATGCCCACATGGCCTAGCACCCTTAATTGAATTGATGAAGAGAAACGATTGAATATTAAAACACTGATTTTTGTTTGTTTGTGTGTTTGCTTGTTTGTTTGTAAGAACACTAGCCGCATTCACACGTACACAATAGCTGGTTACCGAGCGCGCTCCAAAACTCGAGTTCTTGTTATACTCGCAACTTTTTATAAAATTCATGATCGATATATCATAGAAACAAACACCTGGCTTTAACTGGTATCAGATTCCCAGGTGGGTTCATGACTTTAAAAATGTGTATAAACCATTTGTTGTCGACCGACACCCAAAAAGGGAAGCCATGCGTGATTTGTTGTCTCAAAGTCGTGCAGTATCGTACACATAAAGAGTGATGAGATATTAGAGCTGTGATAGAAGTTTACCAGTATGAAGTTTATCAATATCAGCATAACCATATTATGTGAGAGAGAGAGAGAAAAAAATCCAACCCACCAGCTCCGATTCTCAAGTAAAACACATTTGTAGACGAGATTTGAAACGATCGTTTTATAATGTGTTATTTGGCACAAGATAATTTCCCTTATTTTCAAAAATGGTATTCGATAACCAAATGAAAATCACTTTTCCAGATATTAGCCAAATTTAAGATCTTTTCATTAAGTTGGCGCAACGAGCATCAGTTCAGAGTCACAGGGGCTACTTTCGAGTTTTTATGAAATACATTCATAGGAAACTGATAACTACAAGTTTGAACAATGATAGCACCCATTATTATGGTTACAGTTCGTTATCTACAAGGTTCGTTATTCAGAAGATTCTTTTTTCCGACGGTTCGTTATTCATAAGATTCGTTATTCAGAAGGTTCTTTATTCCGAAGGTTCGCTATTCCGAAGTTTCGTTTGTCAAAGGTTCGTTAATCCGAAAATGAGTTGAGTTGAGTTGAGTTTATTTTTTGTTTTTCAGCAAGGCCGTGTTTCACATAGAATAACAAAGTATACAAACACACGGCGAAAATGCAAACATATGCAATGATATACAACAAATAAACAAACACAGAACAAGTTGCAAAGAGAGTACAAAATGAAACAAAGCTCGTTATTCCGAAGGTTCGTTACGGACCCTATTTCATTGTCGGATCAACAAACCTTCGGAATAACGAACCCTGTTTTATTTTCGGATTAGCGAACCTTCGGAATAACGAACCGTATTTTATTTTCGAATGAACGAGCCTTCGGAAAGCGAACCCTAGTTTTTTTTTTCGGATAAACGAACCTTCGGAAAAACTAACCTGCGAAATAACGTCACAAATATTCGGATTAACATACCCTTTTTGATTTTCGGATTAACGAACCTTTGGAATAACGAATATCCGAAACACACAAATCCCCTATACCTAGAGATTTGTTAACCCGAAAATCAAGAAAGGTTCGTTAATCCGGGCATTTTGTGACGTTATTCTGGAGGTTCGTTAGTCCGAAAATAAAATAGGGTTCGCTACTCCGAAGGCTCGTTTATTCAAAAAAGAAATAGGGTTCGTTATTCCGAAGGTTCGTTAATCCGAAAATCAAACAGGGTTCTGGAACGGGTCATGAGACTTTTTGAACGTTGTTAAAACTTTTTTAAACGTTGTAGAGGGTTTTCAAAAGTTATCTGGATGTCTATAACGTCCAAACGTTTTTCTGTCGGTCCTAAAAATTTAGAAAGGTTTTTTTTTAGTGTTATTTTAATGTTTAAAAGAAGTGTTCATAGCGTCCAATTGAAACGTTTTAAATACGTCGAAAACCTTCCGAAAGAAGACGTTCTAAAAGAGTTTTGACAAAACGTCCAAATAACGAACTTGGAATGTTTCAAGAACGTTTAGAAAACGTCTTTTTGTTAGCTGGGTAAAGACGTAAATTTCAAGTCAGTTTTGTGACGTATTATCCACTTTATATTTACGACGTATTAGTGAAATAAAATTTACGCTGCCTTGCAACCTATTTACCACGTCATATTAATGACGTGACGTTAAATTTACGTCAGTTTTGCGATGTCTTTGTGACTTCATATAATTAAGGCTTACGAATTATAGTTTTACAGAGTTTTATCAGTATTATATTATACTGTCGTCACAACGACGACAATTCCACGTCAGTCAACTGTCAAAAATAAGATTTTTTTTTTTGCTCAAATGGAAGACATCGAGAGAATTCATTATCTAGACTTCAGAAAGGCGTAATAATTGTCGTTTGTTTGACGTATTACTAAATAAGCAAAGAAAACAGACGCTACTTAGACGTCTCAACCTAAGGCCAAAAAGTCGTATTATTGTTTGAAGACATCTAAAAGACGTTATATTTGTGACGTCTTTCTGACGCCTGGTTGGTTATACAAAGATATCGTAAAGACGTGTAAATTACTAATTGAATGTCTCATAAACGAAAATAACAGGCAGATACAATTGCATCATATAAACATTTCAAACTGACGTGAATATGTCGTATTTTTGCTCAAATGGAAGTTGTCCCAAAGATGTCATTGGTGGTCATTAGAGTCGTCTTAATGATGTGTAAAACACAATTCTAAAGACAAGATGTACTTCAGAATAATGTCATGAGCACGTCATCTCACGTCAATTCATGCCTTTTTGATGTATATTGGTAAAGAAAACAAGAAAGATGTCTGAAAGACGCCTTTTTCAGGAAAAATAAACAAGGAAAATGGACGTGATTTTGATGTCATTTTTAGATCGTGGCCGGTTAAGGTCTAATAAAGTGCATGTGAGCACCTTAAGACAACCATGATACAAATCTGGTTCCTAGCTAACATTTGGACGTTTTCTAAACGTTCTTGAAACGTTCCAAGTTCGTTATTTGGACGTTTTGTCAAAACGTTGTCAGAACGTCATTTTTCTGGAAGGTTTTTCGACGTATTTATAACGTTTCAATTGGACGTTATAAAAACGTTTCATAAACGTAAAAAATAACAATTAAAAACCTTACTATACATGATTTTTAAGGACGACAGAAAAACGTTTGGACGTTATAGACATTCAGATAACTTTTGAAAGCCCTCTAGATCGTTTAAAAACGTTTTAAGAACGTTCAAAAAGTCTTGTGACCCGTTCCAGAACCTTGTTTGATTTTTGGCTAACGAACCTTCGGAATAACGAACCCTATTTCATTTTCGAATAAACGAGCCTTTGGAATAGCAAACCCTATTTTATTTTCGGACTAACCAACCTTCGGAATAACGTCACAAATGTCCGGATTAACGAACCTTTCTTGATTTTCGGGTTAACAAACCTCTAGGTATAGGGGATTTGTGTGTTTCGGATATTCGTTATTCCTAACATAAAAAAACGGTAGGCCTATGTTAATCCGAACATATTTGGCGCTATTCCGCAGGTTCGTTATTCTGAAGGTTCGTTCATCCGAAAAAAAAAAAAATATAGGGTTCGCTTTCCGAAGGCTTGTTTTTTCGAAACTGAAATAGAGTTCGTTATTCTGAAGGTTCGCTAATCCGGAAATAAAATATAGGGTTCGTTATTCCGAAGGTTCGTTGATCCGACAATGAAATAGGGTCCGTAACGAACCTTCGGAATAACGAGCTTTGTTTTATTTTCGGATTAACGAACCTTCGGAATAACGAATCTTCGTAATAACGAACCTTCGGAATAACGAACCTTCGGAATAAAGAACCTTTTGAATAACGAATCTTCGGAATAACGAACCTTCGGAATACTCACCTCAATAACGAACTGTAACCATCATAATGGGTGATATCATCGTTCAAACTTGTAGTTATCAGTTTCCTATGAATGCATTTTATAAAAGCTCGTAAGTAGCCTCTGTGACTCTGAACTGATGCTCGTTACTCCAACTAAATGAAAAGATCTTATATTGGCTAATATCTGGCAAATTGATTTTCATTTGGTTATCGATTACCATTATTAAAAATAAGTGCAATTATTTTGTGCCACATAACACATTACAAAACGATCGTTTCAAATCTCTTCTACAAATGTGTTTAATTGAGAATCGGAGCTGGTGGGTTGGATTTTTTTTTCCTCTCTCTCACATAGTAGACATAATGGTTATGCTGATATTGATAAACTTCATACTGGTAAACTTCTTTCACAGCTCTAATATCTCATCACTTTTTATGTGTACGATACTGCACGACTTCGAGACGACAAATTACTCATGGCTTCCTTTTTCGGGTGTCGGTCGACAACAAATGGTTTATACACATTTAAAGTCATGAACCCACCTGGGAATCTGATACCAGTTAAAGCCAGGTGTTTGTTTCTATAATATATCGATCATCATGAAGTTCATAAAAAGTTGCGAGTATAACAAGAACTCAAGTTTTGAAGCGCGCTCGGTAACCAGCTATTTTGTACGTGTGAATGCGGCTAGTTTATTCATTTATTTTATCTATCTATTTATCTACTTATTTATTTATTTCTAATCTTTTGTCAGGGTAGCCCATTCACCAATAAATATTGGTCTTCCATGGAGCCCTGAATGATGAACATATGTACATTAAATAGCAAAAGGTATATACAGAAGATGACATAATTATACAGTGTAGATACATACCAGCATATTGTACATTGCAAAGTAACATTAAAAAGTACATGCCACAGCAAGAGTTCACCAGAATGCCGAAATAACAATTAAAACGCTATTATACAGGAATGTTAAGCTAGCCCAGAATAAATTTCGTGTGTTACTTACAAATAACAACTTTGCTTAAACAATCTCTTAAATGAATATATGGAAGAAGCCGATCTAATTGAATGATCTAGCCTGTTCCATTCAAGGAGGATACGATTGGGCTGCACTTGTGACAATCAGAGCGAAATCTTGGCACATGTAGATTTCCACTGTCTATTAGCCTTGTATATGATGTTCATGTACATCACTAGGCTTAACTAAGTGCACCTGAAGGTACGAAGGTGCTAAGTTATGGACGCACTGGCGACTGAACTCAAAACGTCGTGTCATCCATTTAAGACTTCTGAATAAATCAGCTAGTACTCATACAAAAACAAACAAACAAACAAACAAAAAATCAGTGTTTTGATATTCAATCGTTTCTCTTCATCAATTCAATAAAGGGTGCTAGGCCATATACTGTGGGCATTGGAGGGAGGGATCGAGTATAGGAATGTATTGCCAGTCGCAATGCTTATTTAGACTGAGGATAATGATGAAGATGCTGAAAACTTTGAAAGAGATTTCGTGAAGTTGTTGTTGATGGATTGATGACATGAAAAAAAATATTGATAGTGGTGAGTAGTTATAGTAGTCTAAACGGTGACGCCCTATGGGAAATCGCGTGTTGTAGGCGAATCGGGGGTGTTCACTTTCCATAGGCCCTGTGTTAAAGTTGGACTTAGAATTTCTCCATAGACGCTGTAGTTAAGAAATTGGCCGAAATTTTTTGGTGACGCCCTATGTTATAACGTGTGATGTGATGTTGATATTTTGTCTAAGTCCGAGATATGTTGGAACTTAGAATTTTTTGGGTGATGTGTTGAGTGAATGGGTGAACATGTCTTGGTGACGGTTGTATATGTTATAACGTGTGATGTGGTTTGCGTGTGAAGATTGTACATGAATGTGTTAGTACCGGTTTTGGTGTTGCGTTGTGTGCGTGTGTGCGTGGTGTAATGTGTGGTTGATGTGGGCATGTTTTTTGTTTTGTGTGCGATGGGGAGTGATTGGAATGTGGTGTGATTGGTCGTAAAAAACGATTGATCTTAAGAGAGTACGAGACTAATTAATTACACGTACAGGACAAGGGTTGTGAAGAAAAGAGTCGTGGGATACAAGGAGTTCTTTCACATTTCTTTATTTTCCTCTTTATTTTCTTTTTCTTTCTTTATTTTTTCTTCTCAATGGTGGACTTGCGTGGAATATACATCAAACATCGATGTAAAGAAGTTCGTTGACATTTCTTTATTTTTTTCTCTGAATGAATGATGAATATAATATATACAACTGTGTGTGTGCGCGTGGTCGTGGGATACAAGGGGTTCTTTCATATTTCTTTGTTTTACTCTGTATTTTCTTCTTCGGAGAATGTGTTGCGCTGTGTGCGCGTGATCGTGGGATATAAGGGGCTTTTTCATATTTCTTTGTCTTCTTCATTTTTTTCTTCATTTTTTTTCTTTATGGTGGACATGCGTGGAATATACATCAAACATCGATGTACGTAAAGAAGTTCGTTGGTATTTCTTTATTTTTTTTCTGAATGGATGAGGAGAATGATATATAATATATTTATATATATATACAAAAAATGATTTTGAATGACGTTCTTTTATGCATTTCTTTATTTTCCTCTTTATTTCTTATCTTCTATATGCTACGTGTGGTATAATATGTTAGATTTGAAAGCATTGTAAACGCAATGAGAATATATCATCGATAATAAATCTATCGAATTATTTAGTTTTAATGATTCTATGCTTGTAATGACTAGATAGGACTATATACAGTACATATACAGCTTAGCTACAAGGCAGTGAAAACCCGACATTTTTTTTAATCACTTTCCTCTGTATCGGTTATACAAGCGAGCTATGTCTATACAACAAATAGCAACCGAGTTATATAGATTTTCGTTATTTATCGTCTTTTTTATTGGTAACACAAGTGATATACGAGGAACATGGCAGAGACGTATGTACTTGGTTTAAGAATTAGTATTACAAATGTACTAAAAATTATCCGAGATATACCAATAACATATATATCTAGGTCTATATTACAAAGGTACTTAAAATCAACCCAAGATATACCAATAACATAATAGGTCTATACACTTTACCTTAACCCGTTCCTTCCGTAATTTCCCGAGAACTGTCGATGCCCCCAATTCCTTTACGCGTAAGAACGAGAATGGACAATATTGGTCATCCGCCAATGCGAATACACTCACTCATAGTTGAGAAGTTGCTTGGTTGTTCTCTGTCGTTTTTATATACAACCCTACCTGTACATTGTATCCGAACACAGCTTCGATACACCCAGCAGCGAGAGCTGCTCTTGCGTTCGTGTCTGTACTCGCGCGTAACATGATAGTCTTGAACGTATGGTCGGCCGATTCTGCCCGGGCTCGTCCACTTACCATGCGTCGAGGCTGCGTGTTATTCAATTTTATATTTCGTATACTAGTAACACTTTCTGCCACGACTGTATTGATAAAGCTGTATTGTAGACCTATGGCAGCGCTTACACATTGAATATATTTATTGAATATATTTCGTATCGGATCATATACAAACAATGTCATAAAGAAGGGATATGGGTGTGATGAATGCAAATAGCGTGAAATAGTAATATCATATTGTATTAAACATTTTCTGTGAATATTTGCAAATAGCGTGAAATAGTAAGATCATGGGTAAAATATGAACGTGAAAACAAAAGCTGTCAATCGTAATTACAAAGAGGTAACGCGGCAAAACTAAACCTACATGCCGATGACGTATGCAAACTCGCCGATTTCTCACGATTACTTACATCGATTCTATGACGCCGCAACCCATAGGGCAGTGTATCCAAATATTGCAGACTGATTGTGTACAAAACGATATTATGTTTTGTATCCCTTAGGAATTATTCTATTTGACCGTGGGATTTTTTTCTCACTATTTTATGTTTATTTTTATCTTCGTGCAGGAGGAGGCATGATCGATGAATCCATTAAAGTATCTCTATTTTGGAAGAAAGTACGAATTTTATAGATTAGGGTTGAAATGGTTGAAAGTCTGGGTGTGAATGAAATCGGGATGTATCACGATTGCCTAACTGCAGAGGGGTCTGCCGCTGTTAACAAGCACCAATGATTTGAAACATTACGTAAGGTAATTTTAACGAAATCTAAAGAAAATGCACTGGATATATTTTGAGATCAAACGTTGAAATCAGAACATTGTTGAACCACCTATGCTAGACGTACCTTACCAGTGGAATCAGTTGAATCAGGCTATCCATTGCACTTCGAATGTTAACTTTTTTGAAAAGTTGCACTCATGACTCATTTGTTCGTAACCGCTTTCGAGCATACAAAATGCAGATTATAGTTGTTGTTTTTTGTCATCATTATTGTTTCATTTATTTTTATGTACATGCGTGTGTAATTACTTTTGTATTCCATAATTTACTTTTCCTACTGCACCTTGAGTACATAATTATTTTGTCATGTGGAATTGGCGCATCAACGAGTGCCCGGTATACTGATTATTATTAGAATATAAGTGAATATTTTCTATGCAAAACAAAATAACAGTATGTTGATGTGAAAACTGCAATGATATGGTATAGTATAACATATAGAAAGAACGTACATCTTCTCGTGCGCTTGTACAAAGGAAGAGTGTGAGGTCAAGCAGCTTCGTATATGTACATTGTATTACATAACTTCTTTGCTTCCGACCGACGGCAGATTCGATATCATTGTGCTGGTGGGCTATACACTAAAACTGAATTGAAATTGATGTGAAAACTGCAATGATATGGTATAACATATAGAAACAACGTACATCTCGTGCGCTTGTATTGAGGAAGAGTGTGAGGTCAAGCAGCTTCGTGCGTATTACATAACTTCTTCGCTTTCGACCGACGGTAGATTCGCTGTCATTGTGCTGGTGGGCTATAACACCGTGACAAGTCGATGTCGTGATTTTATGCATATCGCTTACTGATTGTTTTTACGAGTTTGGTCTCCTGATTTGGTGAATTGTAATGGAAGGATACCTGTGATACGTCTCTGTTAGTTCTGTCAAGAAAAATACCATCATTTCATTTCATTTATTTCCACATTAAAAAGACGATCATTGCATTTCAAGTCATAGTATAAATAAATTCATTGTGGGGGACCAATTAAGGTATTTCAGGCTGGTTGGGAATAGGCCCCAAAGTAAATACAAGACTTTTTCAACTTACAATAATATATAGGTACAAAATACATAGGACACAAACGGTACACAATCAAAGCAGGCTACAGGAGGAAAAAAGAAAACAGTGAAATACTGGCAGAATATACAAAACTATGTTGCTATTAAGTACGAAAGTGCGTCTAAAATTCTTTATGAAATGCGGCAATGATTTGCAGTTTTTCAGTTCCTTTGGTAAATCATTCAACAAAATGGAACCTTGATAAAAAGAAATTGTTGACTTGGGTAGTTCAGTTCGGTAGAGGGGAGGATGAATTGTTTTGGTTCTTGTATTATTAGAATGAATGCTGCTGTTGAGATGTTAACATTGTTGTATAAGGGCGTTGGTAATGCACCGAATAAATACTGTTGCATAAAGATTCCCGTTTGAAAGCAGATTATATCTTGAATTGGTAATGTATTCATATTTTTTTTTGATAATGCAGATGTTTGCGACAAGTAATGTGAGTGGGTTATAATACGGAAAGCTTTTTCTTGCGACAAATGCATGCGTTTTACATTCTTTTTAGTTGAATGGCCCCAGACGGGAGTGCAATAACTCAAGTGAGATGAAATGGAAATGGTCGTCTGAGTATTTCAACTATTGTGGATTATGATATGAAACGAGAATTCCATCGTGTGAGATCCCTTCTTTTTAAATTTACTGAAGTGAAGGAATCAAACAAAAACACTGCTAATCCCGCAAGCTGTACATTCGGTGTATACATAAGAACCTGACTGCGTGGGATTTAAATGTATAAAACTCACGTTGTTACTCTTCGGACTGTTTGATGAGCAAAAATAGTAAAACTGAATTGAATAGAACAAAAAAAAAAGCATTTCGCCTACAAACTTGCACGGTACATACAGGGGTTGTATATCATAACCACCACTATACGAATAATTGATGACATTGTTCACGAATCACCTATACACTCACGCATAATATTCACCACTCATGATACGAATTGACAACGATCAATCCATTGGGACTCACGTATATACCAAAGAAACATACTCAATATACAAATCGTATACGAATGAATTAACTTAACCGAAGCAAATTAATCAGACGCTCTGCTTGTCATTACCCCTCATATGCAAGGCACTATGCCCCAGGGAGCGGCACCTGACAGTACGATAGATTTACCGAAATCAGTGGAAATGATTATGAGCACATTCGACCGTACATGGCACTGCATGGTGAATGAAGTTAAACGATGTGGACGAGGTTTCTCCCCCTTTCAAGTTGAAGAGAAGTTGTGGCTTACAGAAATCATTTTGGAGATAGCGATGTTGCATAAAGTCACCATAAAGTGTAGATAACAGTAATGCCCGATTGTATTTTGCTAGAAATGTAGATGTATAATTATTGTGTAGATTGCCGGGTGTGCTGAACCAAGGATGGATTTTGGGTGTATAGACTTATTTTTTTCTTCTTTGAACATCGTGTTGGCTTATTTTCTATGATCGTGCAAAGCTTGAACAGCATAATTACATCCTCCAGCTGTGTTACAATATATTTTCTTTTATGATAGATGCGATATTGATTATTGAATTCATATTACGATGATGATTATTATATTGTTCCGTCGGTAAGTCACTTATGACTAAACGTGGTATTCTGTTTTTACATATCACTAGGGCGTTGTCGCTTTTATTCGTTTTTCCCATCATTGAGGGATTGCATTGAGGAAAGAAGGATCCAAGTAATAAAGTCTTGTGTCGTTCATTTATTTTTACACCCGTCTGTAGCAACCCCCCTGCAATATAACATTACTTTTGGCATGATGATTACATCAGAGTATTATAGTAGGTCTAGGCTTTTCAGTAAGAGTTATTGTTTGAAAGGAGTGCATGAATGAAATGATTAATGAGTGACTATTGAATTCATATTACGATGATGATTATTATATTGTTCCGTCGGTAAGTCACTTATGACTAAACGTGGTATTCTGTTTTTACATATCACTAGGGCGTTGTCGCTTTTATTCGTTTTTCCCATCATTGCCTTGACAGTAGGCAGCGATAAAATATTTGCTGTCCACGGTGTTCGAAGTCATTGCTTTGGATGAGGAGTAAGAGTGCTTTCAAAATGTATGACAAATTACAACGAACAAGGGTGATAACATGGCAGCTTTGCCATTATGAAAGCGTGAGTTGGGGGCTCAAGGAAGCAAAACAAAAGAAGAAAGCATGCATACATTTTACAAAGGCGATGTCATTAAATTTACTTTGGTACATGTCTGAAATTAATTTTGAGCATCTATGTCAGTTCTTTTACGTGTTTTTTGGTTTTTAGAGCATTTTTCCCTGCTCAGGCACCACAATATAATTCCACAAATCAAGATATGTAGCTCTCGATTTATATAGGGCTTACTACATTTTATATGACATTACGGAAATCGTACTGACTTTCACCTTTAACAATATTTTAATGTAGTCTGCGCTGGTAAGAAGATTGTGAGCGCGTAATACTTGATGAACACTATGCTTCGATTTAAAAAAAAACGATTTGATGGTCAAAATTTGCTTTTATGCATCTTGTATGGTCGGTTACGGTAAAAACAGAAATGTATATACCTATATGAATATATATCGCTGAAATGTGAATTTACGTGCCGTTTATGCAAGAGTCAAGATTATCCACCGGACTGACGAAATGATTGAACAGAATTAACAGAAACGCACAAAAAAAAAAAATACATATGCGGGGAGATTTCTTTGCTTGTATGTTTTGGGGGGTTTTGACTTGCTTTTTTGTAGCGACTGGCACGATCATAAAATGTATGCTACATGAAAAAGTCTAATATAGTCGCAGTGTATAACGATACAAAAAAAAAAAAAAAGTAAACTGTGAAACGTAGATGGTCCGATCAAGTTTATTATTTCTTTACTTCGAGTGTACTCAAAGAACTGGCGAACACGTACCAAATTATTGCATAGCCCAAAAATATCATATGTTGCAAACGTTGCGACTGTAATTTTGAGAGGGAGGATCAAATATCATGCGGTGATGAAATGAAAAAGTGTTTTCAGGAGATGACGCTGTCAATGATTACTGCAAGTGGTTATTTGGAGATGAATCGAACGTGGATTTATAGCACGTAATTCAAACGCTACGACGGGGTCTTTGTTCAAAAGTATGTATACAGTGCCAAATCTCATTTTCACCGTTCAGATCATAAAAAATGCCTCTGGCTTTTATGAAAAAAACATTTGCGTTGTTAGAATTGAAACAAAGTGTTGTCTTTTTTTCACACGATAAAAAGAAAGAAAGAAAGAAAAAAGACAGAAACAACAATGAAGAGGAGAATTCTTGAGAACCACATGCAATTACTTCAGAGGCTCCTATATTCGACATTCTTACTTTCTCACCGGTAAGTACCAAACATGCTCCATCTTCAACTTTTTCATACACAGCTGTACCTATGGTATAGCAGCTACTTGAGAAAACTGTGCGCGTCAAGTGTCAGAAAATGCTTTTCATGTAAGATGCAAGACCCACTCTGGTATCGTACTATTTGCGTTGTGTATAATTCATTATATTGTAATGATCGAGTGTCGCTTGCCATATTTTTGATGGTGTGAGTAATGTTCAACTCGATATTGAAAGTTTAACTATGTTGAGGAGAGTAAAGATGATTGTGACAGGTGATGATGTAGGCCTAGTAGGTAAAACACGTATCTGAAAATGACTGTACTTATGCGATGTACTTATACGATTGACTTTTCAGGAGAAAAAAAGATACCGATGTGTGACTTTACTTTCGAAGATTTAATTTTTAATGTATAGTCGTAACAAGATTGATTTTACAAAATGGATTAAAAAAAGCAGACATACGAGGAACGAGAGCATTGACTATAAAACTAGAATATAAAGACTAAAAAAAAACAAAAACGGAGAGTGAATTGTGTGAGAGGGGGTAGATTTGAAGTGTTCTAAAAAAAAAGAAGAATAACTGAAGATAGTGTGGAATTATTTTACGCTTGATTTCTTCACAATGCATTATCATCGAATGCTTTAAAACAGGATGCTCACACTGAAGTGAAAAACAAAATTCATCAACAAGAAAGACCAAAGTTGCCGCTCCCTGCCTGGGTTATTGAGCTGGAAAAGACATTGATGGAGCTTCTTGAAAAGAGGAGGCAAGCACGATGCTTTCGATGTGGAAAGGTGGGACATTGGAAGAGAGAGTGCCCTGTTAGACTGAAAAACAAAAACACGCAGGTAAAGAAATTTGGTAAACAGTGTCTCTGTCAGACCCGTTAGATCGCACAAAATTCGTGTTCAACAAGAGAATCATAACGCATGATTTTAAAACTATACCGTGTATATGATGTTATTGTCAAACCAATAAATCAACCGAGTTTCTTCCACTACTTTTTTTTTTTTAGATTACATACTCTCGGTGAATTTTAATTTGCATATTGCGATGAGAAAGACTAATGTAGATTTCTTATAAGCGGATTTTATAGGGGCAGAAGAGTATATCGTATTAAACATTTTCTGTGAATATCGTTAGTTTAATCATAATTACGTACTTCCATATCTTTGACAAGATTCCGCTGTGATTTTTTTTTCGATTTTCGCAACCTTATTTTAATGTAAACAAAGAGAAATACTGCATGCTTGTTACGTTACCCTCGTGTATTCTATGCCACTGTATAGTTTAACTCTGCCTATCTCCATTTCAGTTCAAGAGCTACTGTAACGCTTTTTGGTACAACGCCTTTTTTCTTTACAAAATAATGTGACGTATTGCAAACATATTGGATGAATTGCACTTTAATAAATACTTAGGTGAAAGTTTTCGTGTTAATATCGAATCTGTGATTGTTTAAAACAGTATATTGTTGTCAAATATGACAACAATCAGTTGTAACGAAATTGACACCTACCACAACCTGTTATAAACTTGTAATTTTCTGTTATATATGTGACCCTGCACCTCAAATGAACAAAAAGTTGCCAGACATGAATTTTTAGTTAAGACCATATTCTCAGAGAGCAGACTTTAAGCTTGAAAATGATGTATAAATAAAATCAAATGGACTCTCCTAACTTATCTAAAGAGTGGAAAGAAAGCACATACTCCGGAAAAGTGTGAACTGAGAAAAGAGGCTCTGAAGTGCAGTGTCCATTCAAGCGCTAAATCTTTACCAAGCCGCGCTGGCTGTGCGATGAATGTGACAAAAAAAAAAAAAAAAACAGGAAGTAAACCACTGGAGTAACAACAATGAAGGGATTATCAGATTAAACTGAAATTAAGCATGCCTCATTAACACATTCTGTCCATGGGGCATATGTAATGCCAACTTTCAAAGCAGTAGCGTTATCTTTTCAAAAGTTTAATTAGAGTTGAAAGTGAAGAGTGTGTACCAGGTTTTCAGAAATGAAAAGGGGACTCGAAAGACACACCTAATCACACTATTCTACCATATGGTCGAGATAAACTGCTAAAAAAAACACACTTTCCCGCCCGTTTCATGATCCCAAATTTTAGCATATTGTAAAAGAAGACTTGCTCTTTGAGAAAATATGAAAAAGTCAAGATCGGCTAGGTTGCCCAATTTCACTTATTTTCAGTCCTCACGCAAAATCAATGTGCGACTTTTTGTTCGTTTTGTGATGCACGGTCACATATATGACAGAAATATAATATACTATATAAAATACATGATATATAATAATATGTTTTGAAAGAATGATATGTCGATATATTTTGTTAAAGTTTGGCAAAACTCAATACAATGTAGTCTTATTATGTTTGTTTGTTTGTTCGTTCGTTCGTTTCATTTTCAATCTGGCAAGATTATATAATGGATAGTCCATTTTCGGCTGTACTAGCTGGTCTTCCCTTGGGTTCTGCTGCATGGATGACGCGACGGAACCACTACTAAAGCGTATTATACATCCTGTTCTTTACCGTGAAGGAATGGAGCGGCATCTTCTACGCGCATGGGTTATGACTTATGACTTATCATACACGAGATCTCCGTTTGAATCAAACGAGTAGGGAAATCCATTTTTTGTTTCGTTAGATAACCGTAACGTTCACGATGGTTAAAAGCATTAGCCACTGAATGATTATAGCAAAAAGCGTAAGTTCCAGCCCTCAAATTAAGCATGTCATGATACCGTATCTCCTGTAAATCAAAGTGGAATTGTTTTTTAAAGTTTGAACTGTTTATGCATGCAACTTAGCAGAAATTAGTATTCGTGTATCCTTGTCCTTGTCCTGTAGGACTGGCAATTCGCCTAATTTTTCAATGACAAAATTGATCATGCGAGTAAATTGTATAAAAAAAAATGTGTAGGGCGTACAAACACTGACAAAGTTATCTCTCTTATGATTATGATTAAACGCCAAAATGATTCAAGGATGAAATAATTACAGGAGAAATAACAATATCTTAATTTGTAAGGACCTTTTTATGTTTGACGAATATTTTATACTGCATTGATTTACACTTGTACGGTTGTTTGTCCTGCTCAGTCGCATTTCTTAACGATTAAAATATTTTGTAACTCGTCAGAATGTCTTTGGTACTTGGAGATTCAATTTGATAGTTGATTTGAGTGTCTTGATATACCTATGTGTTGTGAACGTTTAAACATACAGTCATTCAAGTGTGTAAATGTATTAAATGAAAGGACAAGAGGAAATGAAGCAGTTTGAAAAAAAAACTGAAACGTGGTCTATTTCTCGTTCATAAACATAGCTAATATTGTGAACAAAGGAATTACAATCTTTGAAAATGTGTTATTTTTCTGACTGCATTATGATAAGCTCGTGTTACATGTACTGTGTGTGTGTATGTGTCTGTGTGTGTGTGTGTGAATGTGTCTGGATGTGTGTGTCTCTGTGTGTGTGTGTGTGTGTGAATGTGTGTGGATGTGTGTGTCTGGATGTGTGTGTGTGTGTGTGTGTGGTGCGTGACTTATCCTACATATAAGCTGTTCGAGTGCGAGAGGTGTTTGCGGTGTTCGTAAATCACGATATAAAGTTGGCGTTTGCAGTAACATTTCGATACGTTAAATATTTCTAGTCACTCATTTTCTATTCTACATCAAAGATTTTAATACATTTGATTTAAACGTGAAATTATTTACAACTTTATGTAATGTTTGTTTAACTTACCCGTATAGCCGTAAGAGGAGGCATTGCCCTTTTTCCCTGATACATAGAAGGAGATCCCTCGGATGCCATGGAGGATTGGCTGGTTTCCACTGAGTTGCAAAGTTCGCTCGGAGTAGCCATCTTATATAGGTGCTGGTACGCGTTGTCAGCGAGAATTAACCAAGAGATTGAAGCATGGCACCCTATACATCTTTCATCTTTCACCTGGTTCTTTCCCAGTGTCATTTGCACCGGTATTTCTCCATTTTCAAAAGCCACAACTTCTCTTCAACTTGAAAGGGGGAGAAACCTCGTCCACATCGTTTAACTTCATTCACCATGCAGTGCCATGTACGGTCGAATGTGCTCATAATCATTTCCACTGATTTCGGTAAATCTATCGTACTGTCAGGTGCCGTTCCCTGGGGCATAGTGCCTTGCATTTGTGAGGGGTAATGACAAGCAGAGCGTCTGATTAATTTGCTTCGGTTAAGTTAATTCATTCGTATACGATTTGTATATAGAGTATGTTTCTTTGGTATATAGGTGAGTCCCAATGGATTGATCGTTGTCAATTCGTATCATGAGTGGTGAATATTATGCGTGAGTGTATAGGTGATTCGTGAACAATGTCATCAATTATTCGTATAGTGGTGGTTATTATATACAACCCCTGTATGTACCGTGCAAGTTTGTAGGCGAAATGCTTTTTTTTTTTTGTTCTATTAAATTCAGTTTTACTATTTTTGCTCATCAAACAGTCCGAAGAGTAACAACGTGAGTTTTATACATTTAAATCCCACGCAGTCAGGTTCTTATGTATATACCGAATGTACAGCTTGCGGGATTAGCAGTGTTTTTCTGTTTGATTCCTTCACTTCAGTAAATTTAAAAAGAAGGGATCTCACACGATGGAATTCTCGTTTCATATCATAATCCACAATAGTTGAAATACTCAGACGACCATTTCCATTTCATCTCATTTGAGTTATTGTACTCCCGTCTGGGGCCATTCAACTAAAAAGAATGTAAAACGCATGCATTTGTCGCAAGAAAAAGCTTTCCGTATTATAACCCACTCACATTACTTGTCGCAAACATCTGCATTATCAAAAAAAATATGAATACATTACCAATTCAAGATATAATCTGCTTTCAAACGGGAATCTTTATGCAACAGTATTTATTCGGTGCATTACCAACGCCCTTTATACAACAATGTTAACATCTCAACAGCAGCATTCATTCTAATAATACAAGAACCAAAAAAATTCATCCTCCCCTCTACCGAACTGAACTACCCAAGTCAACAATTTCTTTTTATCAAGGTTCCATTTTGTTGAATGATTTACCAAAGGAACTGAAAAACTGCAAATCATTGCCGCATTTCATAAAGAATTTTAGACGCACTTTCGTACTTAATAGCAACATAGTTTTGTATATTCTGCCAGTATTTCACTGTTTTCTTTTTTCCTCCTGTAGCCTGCTTTGATTGTGTACCGTTTGTGTCCTATGTATTTTGTACCTATATATTATTGTAAGTTGAAAAAGTCTTGTATTTACTTTGGGGCCTATTCCCAACCAGCCTGAAATACCTTAATTGGTCCCCCACAATGAATTTATTTATACTATGACTTGAAATGCAATGATCGTCTTTTTAATGTGGAAATAAATGAAATGAAATGATGGTATTTTTCTTGACAGAACTAACAGAGACGTATCACAGGTATCCTTCCATTACAATTCACCAAATCAGGAGACCAAACTCGTAAAAACAATCAGTAAGCGATATGCATAAAATCACGACATCGACTTGTCACGGTGTTATAGCCCACCAGCACAATGACAGCGAATCTACCGTCGGTCGAAAGCGAAGAAGTTATGTAATACGCACGAAGCTGCTTGACCTCACACTCTTCCTCAATACAAGCGCACGAGATGTACGTTGTTTCTATATGTTATACCATATCATTGCAGTTTTCACATCAATTTCAATTCAGTTTTAGTGTATAGCCCACCAGCACAATGATATCGAATCTGCCGTCGGTCGGAAGCAAAGAAGTTATGTAATACAATGTACATATACGAAGCTGCTTGACCTCACACTCTTCCTTTGTACAAGCGCACGAGAAGATGTACGTTCTTTCTATATGTTATACTATACCATATCATTGCAGTTTTCACATCAACATACTGTTATTTTGTTTTGCATAGAAAATATTCACTTATATTCTAATAATAATCAGTATACCGGGCACTCGTTGATGCGCCAATTCCACATGACAAAATAATTATGTACTCAAGGTGCAGTAGGAAAAGTAAATTATGGAATACAAAAGTAATTACACACGCATGTACATAAAAATAAATGAAACAATAATGATCACAAAAAACAACAACTATAATCTGCATTTTGTATGCTCGAAAGCGGTTACGAACAAATGAGTCATGAGTGCAACTTTTCAAAAAAGTTAACATTCGAAGTGCAATGGATAGCCTGATTCAACTGATTCCACTGGTAAGGTACGTCTAGCATAGGTGGTTCAACAATGTTCTGATTTCAACGTTTGATCTCAAAATATATCCAGTGCATTTTCTTTAGATTTCGTTAAAATTGCCTTATGTAATGTTTCAAATCATTGGTGCTTGTTAACAGCGGCAGACCCCTCTGCAGTTAGGCAATCGTGATACATCCCGATTTCATTCACACCCAGACTTTCAACCATTTCAACCCTAATCTATAAAATTCGTACTTTCTTCCAAAATAGAGATACTTTAATGGAGTCATCGATCATGCCTCCTCCTGCACGAAGATAAAAATAGACATAAAATAGTGAGAAAAAAAATCACACGGTCAAATAGAATAATTCCTAAGGAATACAAAACATAATATCGTTTTGTACACAATCAGTCTGCAATATTTGGATACACTGCCCTATGGGTTGCGGCGTCATAGAATCGATGTAAGTAATCGTGAGAAATCGGCGAGTTTGCATACGTCATCGGCATGTAGGTTTAGTTTTGCCGCGTTACCTCTTTGTAATTACGATTGACAGCTTTTGTTTTCACGTTCATATTTTGCCCATGATCTTACTATTTCACGCTATTTGCAAATATTCACAGAAAATGTTTAATACAATATGATATTACTATTTCACGCTATTTGCATTCATCACACCCATATCCCTTCTTTATGACATTGTTTGTATATGATCCGATACGAAATATATTCAATAAATATATTCAATGTGTAAGCGCTGCCATAGGTCTACAATACAGCTTTATCAATACAGTCGTGGCAGAAAGTGTTACTGGTATACGAAATATAAAATTGAATATCACGCAGCCTCGACGCATGGTAAGTGGACGAGCCCGGGCAGAATCGGCCGACCATACGTTCAAGACTATCATGTTACGCGCGAGTACAGACACGAACGCAAGAGCAGCTCTCGCTGCTGGGTGTATCTAAGCTGTGTTCGGATACAATGTACAGGTATATAAAAACGACAGAGAACAACCAAGCAACTTCTCAACTAATAATGAGTGAGTGCATTCGCATTGGCGGATGACCAATATTGTCCATTCTCGTTCTTACGCGTAAAGGAATTGGGGGCATCGACAGTTCTCGGGAAATTACGGAAGGAACGGGTTAAGGTAAAAAATTAGTGTATAGACCTATTATGTTATTGGTATATCTTGGGTTGATTTTAAGTACCTTTGTAATATAGACCTAGATATATATGTTATTGGTATATCTCGGATAATTTTTTAGTACATTTGTAATATTAATTCTTAAACAAAGTACATACGTCTCTGCCATGTTCCTCGTATATCACTTGTGTTACCAATAAAAAGACGATAAATAACGAAAATCCATATAACTCGGTTGCTATTTGTTGTATAGACATAGCTTGCTTGTATAACCGATACAGAGGAAAGCGATTTTTAAAAAAAAAAATGTCGAGTTTTCGCTGCCTTGTAGCTAAGCTGTATATGTACTGTATATAGTCCTATCTAGTCATTACAAGCATAGAATCATTAAAACTAAATAATTCGATAGATTTATTATCGATGATATATTCTCATTGTGTTTACAATGCTTTCAAATCTAACATAGTATACCACACGTAACATATAGAAGATAAAAAATAAAGAGGAAAATAAAGAAATGCATAAAAGAACGTCATTCAAAATCATTTTTTGTATATATATATATATATATATATATATATATATAAATATATTATATATCATTCTCCTCATCCATTCAGAAAAAAAAATAAAGAAATACCAACGAACTTCTTTACCTACATCGATGTTTGATGTATATTCCACGCATGTCCACCATTAAGAAAAAAATGAAGAAAAAAATGAAGAAGAAGACAAAGAAATATGAAAAAGCCCCTTATATCCAACGATCACGCGCACACAGCGCAACACATTCTCCGAAGAAGAAAATAAAGAGTAAAACAAAGAAATATGAAAGAACCCCTTGTATCCCACGACCACGCGCACACACACACAAAGAAAAAACATGCCCACATCAATCACACATCAACCACACATTACTCCACGCACACACGCACACAACGCACACAACGCAACGCCAGACCAATACTAACACATTCATGTACAATCTTCACACGGTCCTCACCAACCGAATCCAAAGCACATCACACGTTATAACATATACAACCGTCACCAAGACATTTTCACCCATTCACTCAACACATCACCCAAAAAAAATTCTAAGTTCCAACATATCTCGGACTTAGACAAAATATCAACATCACATCACACGTTATAACATAGGACCATTACACCACGCACACACGCACACAACGCAACACCAAAACCGGTACTAACACATTCATGTACAATCTTCACACGCAAACCACATCACACGTTATAACATTGTATACAACCGTCACCAAGACATGTTCACCCATTCACTCAACACATCACCCAAAAAATTCTAAGTTCCAACATATCTCGGACTTAGACAAAATATCAACATCACTTCACACGTTATAACATAGGGCGTCACCAAAAAATTTCGACCAATTTCTTAACTACAGCGTCTATGGAGAAATTCTAAGTCCAACTTTAACACAGGGCCTATGGAAAGTGAACACCCCCGATTCGCCTACAACACGCGATTTCCCATAGGGCGTCACCATTTAGACTACTATAACTACTGTGGTGGAAGATTCATTGCTTGTGGTGATATGTATACGATGGTAATACGAGTGATAATCGTGGTGATGATGATAAGATGAAATGATAGTAATGATGTTTATGGTCGTGCATGGTAATCCGATAAAAGCAATGATGGTATAGTGATGATTGGTTAATATATCAAGTGGTACCGTTGTACACATTAAGACTTGAACTGGTATCAACTGGGAACTTCAACTCGTATTAACTTATAATAGACCAGTAGCCTTCATTTGGTATCAACTGGTACAAAATGACACTTGAACTGGGGGGTGTTTCATGAAACGTTTTTCCGACAACTGTTAAAAGCTACTGAAATCCTTGCGTCTGATTGGCTGATAGCAAATTTGTCGGTGAAAACCTCCGACGAACTCGTTGATGAAACGCCCCCCCCCCCCCCCCTGGTATCAACTAGTATACCATGCAGTAAAACTTTAACCGACAGAAACTGTTACCAACTGGTACAGTGAGGCTTGAACTGGTATTACAACTGGCCATCAGTAGACTTTTACTGGTTTCAACTGGTATAAACTCGTACCAGTATGTTTAAACTGGTATCAACTGGTACCAGTACGTCTTCAACTGGTTTCAATTAGAATTGCTCATTTTGTTACTGGAAAGTTAGAGTTACCTTGCTGGTTTCAACTGGAACCAGTTGAAACCAGTTAAGACCAGTTAAAACCAGTAACGACCAGTTAAAAATGCTGACTAGTTTCTACTGGTTTCTACTGGTTTTTTGACCTGGGAAAGGAAACCAAACCCAAAGAACAATATGGATTGAGTGAACGCAGCAACATTAGCAGTACACATCAGTGAAAGTTTGAGGAAAAATCGGACAATCAAAAGTTATTCGTTTTTATATTTTGGTGTTGTAATCACTTAATAAAGAGACTACTAGAGACCATGACGTCTTTAGTGGACAACAATGTAAAGAAAATATGAAGAGAATTCCACACCAAAAAAAAAATCAATAAAATTACACATTCCCTCACTTAATTGATACTGACATAATTTATGTTGAGGGTAGTAATCATTCCCCCTACTTTCTGAAAGTGGTTAATCAAATGCTCTTCCATTACTCAAGAAAAGTGAAAACATGTTTGTTTTCTTTATATTTTCTTTATGTTGTTGCCCACCCCTGATGTCATGCAGCCAGTGGTTCCAACATCAAAACGTTAAAAATTTATAACTTTTGCACTGATTGCCCGCTTTTCCTTAAACTTTCAGTGATGTGTTCTACTAATGTTGCTGCTTTCACTCAATCCACATTTCTTTTTGGGTTTTGGTTTCCTTCAAAGGTGGTAGAGGTGACGATGGTACGTGATGAGAAGGACTATAGGGTTGGCAATGATAAAGTGAAAATCAAAAAAAAAAAATATTGATAGAGCAATTCAAACCGTGATACTAGAACAATTTTGTACATGTATGGACTGGGAAAATGAATAGAATTTGTTGGAAATAGCACATCTTTTGATTTTTGGCCGATCCAAAATGCCCTTTTAAAGCTGATTAAATAAAACTATTTATAGAGAGATTATCGATCAAAATCGATGATTACTATAGCTCCCCCCCCCCCCACAGTTTCTCTTCCCTCCCCCATCTTCATCTTGGATGTTATATTATTGAGAATGTAATCATATATCTTGATATATATGAACCTGAACTAAAAAGGAGCCTATACTACGGCTTTCTGAATCATCGTGAAGTCGGAGGATAAACCCAAATTAACCCAGTAGTTCATCTACCCAAGACCCAATGCCCACTTTGAATCTGATTTTGTGGGGCTTAATAAACATGATCAATGTTGATAACAATAGCAATGCTGCAGCTGTTGGCCTAAATATGATACTCTGATTATAATTTATTCCAAGCTTCAATACGATTTCCAATTTACTTTTTGCAAGATATTGATTTTAATTTAGTCCAAGCTTCAATTAGATTTCCAATTTACTTTTTGCAAGATATTGATTTTAATCTATTCCAAGCTTCAATTAGATTTCAAATTTACTTTTTGCAAGATATTGATGACAACGTCGAGTTTGCATGCATCCTAGAAACGCAAGTCTTGCGAGATACAGGAAAAGTGTCAGCAGACGGCGAACAAAACCACAGAAATACCACGTAAGCTAAGGCAAAGGCGAACGCGATGCCGATGACATGTGAAGTGGAAACCACGCACACACACACACACACACACACACACACACACACAAACACACAAACACACCCATCACATACCCATATACCCATAAACCCGTTGTTATGTTTCTGTTTGAAGGACGGCGTCCCATTCTCACATTGTAATTTGATTCTGTAGTTAGCAGACGACCATGCCAGTGGTACTGTAGATATACAGTACAAACTCAACGCCTAGTACCTCCTTGGCCTTACCATGGAGCTACGAAACTGCCCAAGTCATGGTAAGTCCACGCACATGCGTACAAAAACCAACTTGTTCACCGATAGTCTTTGCTCAAGTGACACAATTGGCAATTTCGACGCGTTAGGGTTACGGAAAAAAAAAATCGCCTCCGGGGGAGTAGTCCTCCGGGGGAGACGTCCTCCGGGGGAGTTGTCAGGTGGGAGTAGTCCCCGGGGGAGTTGTCCTCCGGGGGAGAAGTCCTAGAACCTCAGTAACCATTCCATCCAAGGGAACGAGAGCCGTATTCTTGGCAAAAAAAAAAAAAAGATAGCGCCCATCAGAATGGATAAGGGAGGTAATTTCCATCAGGAGAACCGCTACCACAATGAATAGAGACTGGAGCCAATAATGTCCTCTCACATTTTGATCCCATCCCTCTCTCACGTCCAGCGTCATACCGCCATCTACGTCGCGATCTGAAGAAGCCGCCAGTCAAGGTACAAGGTACACTGCTCAAGATACAAAATAATTTTACGTGATTGTGTAAGAAGAACATATTCCTATAATGATTATACTTTTCCCCCTTGAACTTGTATAAACAGAAAAGTGCTATTGGAAATAAAATTTCATTTGAATTGAATTGATTTGAATGTTACTTGAATATCATATTTTTATGTATGAAGAGAGAAGAGATAATGTTTCTGTCCACTGTCGCGGGATATCATTTCATATTTGAGCAGTCTTATTCACGCGTCATTTTAGAACAATGTATTGACAATATAATGCTCTGCGTCGGACATTGCGTTTTCTTTTTTTTTTCACCGCGGACACCCAAGGATCTCTTCCCTGAGGTAAATATTTTGCCGGATTTTATGCGTCAAAGCTACGGATAGTTAACGTGTAGTTTAGATCACTTGCGTAAGTTTGCATCCGTCGTGCTGAAGAAAATAATATTTCAAAATTTCGCAGGCTTGGTACCGTAATTTTGCGTTTCACTATATCAGCTACGGACAGTTACGTCTACTTACGACCCTGCCGATACTTGCAAGTGCCCGTAACGTAAGGGAATGTGTGACAGAGACTTAAGCCCCAGTCACATAATGCTCTGCGTCCGGCGTTACGTCCAAAAAAGTCATTTTTTCCGCGGACGCCCGCGGGTCCTTTGCCGTCACCAGAAATTTGTACAAAACGTGCGGGCAAAAAATGCGGGCGATACGGACAGATACGACCAGATGCGAATACTTGCGTCCACTTGCGGATATTCCTACGAATTGGCACATAATAGTTCTGAACACTTGCGGACAGTTGCGGATATTTTCGGATAGTTACGGATAGTTACAGATTGTTATTAATAACTATGGACAATTTCGTTTTCTCTTACGATTCCTGCTAAGTCAGTGTATTATGACAGCAAGGTTATCACATTTTGGACTGTCTTACATTGTACACTGGGGAAAACTGAAATTGAATTACGTACAAGTTGTGAAAAAAATCGTAATCCTTAAATTTGCTTTACAATAATAAAAGATATATGAAATTTTGAACTTGAAGTTTGAATTTTGTTCGTGCAACTCAAATATGAATAAACGTCATAAATGTAAAGAATATAATTATGTGACCGTGCATCACAAAACGAACAAAAAGTCGCACACACTGATTTTGTGTGAGGACTGAAAATAGGTTAAATGGGTCAACCGAGCCGATCTTGACTTGGCTACCCTGGGTAAATAAGGCCTTATCATTATTATTATTATTATTATTATTATTATTATCATTATTATTATCAAAAAAGAAAATGTAATACACATTCGATGGAGCGTAAAGTGCATGGGTAAGACTATAGAGAAATACTAAATTCGTTCTCATTTTATATAGTTGCCCCTGTCCCACACCTTCCCCGGCCGGAAAAGTGAATAAAATGCTTTCCCCATCCCCTACCCAAAATATTGCTTTTTTCAAAAATATACATTCGAAGAGTACAAGAAAAAAAAAAGTTCAGCACCAAGAGTCAACCGATGTCATGAGTATACATGATATTAATGGGTGCCACTTAAAGACACTCGGTCGTGGCGAGTGGTTTGTGCGGCACGGAGACGAACGCAACACGCTGCCTCCCCCATTCTGTATCAAATGTAGTGACCCCCGAATGAGAATAGCGCTGGCTCAATGAGTCAGCGAAAGTACGGTAGGCTACAAGAGAGCTCCCTGTGCTTATCTCCTAACCCAAAATGGCTGTCAAAGCGAGCCACGAGAGCTTCCGAATGGACGCACACTCTCAGTGCGCATGCACATGAAGAGAGGCCGAAAGAACCACGCGTCTTCTGGCCTCTCTCCTCCAATCACCGCAGCTCGCGGTGACAATATTTGTGTATGATGCGTACACGCACACACACACACACGCCGCAGCGTCTTCTGGCCTCAGTCTCTCCTCCAATCACCGTAGCTCGCGGTGACAATGTTTGTGTATGATGCGTACACACACACGCACACACACACACACACACACACTTGTCTCAGTGGTAGCATTGCGCAATTGCATGCACAAACTTCGGTCGTTCGGAGTTTACGTACCATTATAATGATAATGATAATGATAATGATAATGATAATGATAATGAATAACATTTATATAGCGCTTAATACTGATGTTTCTAAGCGCATCAAATCGGGGAAAAATAATATATATAACGTAAAAACAAAATACAGCATTATGTACATATTATGATAACGACAACAACAACAACAACAGCAAAATTAAGGTTGTGTAAACAGATGAGTTTTCAACAATGACTTAAACCTATCAACATTTTCAGCGTTACGAATATAAAAAGGGAGTTCATTCCAAAGAAGTGGGGAAATAACTGAAAAGGCCCTATCACCATAACGTGTACAGGTGCGGGGACCACGTGATAATTGGAGAGCGGAGGAAGAACGAAGAGAACGGGTTGAAGTGGAGGAGCGGAAGGAAATTAAATCTTTAAGATAAGATGGGGCAAGATTATTACATATCTTGTAAACAATAAGGAGGATTTTAAAAGTGATACGTTGATGGATGGGGAGCCAGTGGAGGGATTGGAAAACTGGATGATTAGGGATGGCGATCGGCTGCCTTTAAAATGACCATTAATTGTGGGAGAAATTTCATAATTTGACCATGCAGTTCTGCCTTTCCACCGCTCCGACTGTGTTGTAGCATTCCTTCAGGTAAAGGCGCTGCAGCTTGGCAACAGGAGTAGTGTGCCTTCCCACGAGTCTCTGTGTTCCCATGCGAGTGGAAAACGGAAAACGTGGAAGGACGTAATTGTCCGCAACATCCGTAGCTGTCCGTAAATATCCGTAGGCGCGCAAAACTGTTGTGATACGTTAACTTGCGGTTAATTTCGGATACTTACGGTGGACGTAAGCGAACGCAAACGGACGGAAGGTAATTTTTTTGCGGATGGTCTGCGTCCAAGCCACGGGTAGTTACGTTCAGTTACGGATAGTTACGTTTGGTTACGGTTACTTGCGTAAGTTTGCGTCCG
This sequence comes from Diadema antillarum, assembly GCF_040938485.1. NCBI lineage: Eukaryota > Metazoa > Echinodermata > Echinoidea > Diadematoida > Diadematidae > Diadema > Diadema antillarum. Next base: position 99,151 of record NW_027272831.1, read on the forward strand.
TGGCGTCCCTCTGCGAAATTTTGAACATTTCAAAATTTCGCAGGTTCGGCGACGTCATTTTGCGTTTCTTTACGGATGAGTTACGGACAGTTACGTCTACATACGTCCCTGCGGATGCCTGCGTCCACGCTGCGTCCCCCTGCGTCCACTCATTCGTATCTATCCGCGGCGGACGTAATCCATCGTAAAGCACTGTGTGACTGGGGCATTACCTCTTGGGAGGAAAGACAATGTATGGATGCAGAGAGTATTGTATACGATGTATACAGGTGTGAGTGTGTGTGTGTGTGTGTGCGTAAGTATGTATGTGTGTGGGCGTGAGTGTGTTCACATAATAGTTTGGAGAAATTAATTGTCAGTCTATACGTATTTGTGCTTGCTTTAAGATGAGCGCTGAAGTGTTGAACTCCTCGGTACAATGAACACATTCAAAAGCCCGTTGCCTGAACTTTGTACTTGAACATTTCAGCAATGAATAATTTGTCTGGTAATTCCGGTTTATAGACGTTAGGTATGAATGTGTACAACCGCCAAACATCGTTTTCCCAATAGCAAACTGTTCAAGTTGAACATAATCATCTGAAGGACTGTTTCTTTTCGACTGATCACAGCTATGTGTGGATAGCATCAACATAGTTGCTGCTGTTCGCTGCTTTTACTCACTATCAAGGTGTCAATCATTCCATGGTTGTGCGCATGCAGCTTTCATCGCCTTTGAGTCTGCCAACGTTGATAGGGGTATACACCAGACTGACGGAGGACGTATAATAGACGTTGTCTTTGAGACTATAGGTAATACACTGTATTTATACACCTGTATACCCTTTATAGCCTAACTTCATTTACCTTACTTCATCTGTCAATACAACAGAATCGTATAGTTCCTTTAAAGATCCATCTCACTGCGATCAAGCTCTTAGCCTTGTTGCGTGTCAATTGTGTAATATTCAGTAGGTGTCTTCACACAGTGATCGTATCGTACAATAAATGTAATAATCGTATACAGAATAAAGAGTGTACAATGTCTATGGTGCGAACGTATCGTAATTCCTTGTAGTACACACATCCATTCTATGTACAATGTACTGTACAAGGTGCACCGAACCTGGCCACCGTGTGTGATTCTTCTACACGAGTGTCTGAAATTCTGCAAAGGCCAGGCTGAAACAAATAGTAAACATATTTTATTGACATAATAATAGAGCAATGTACATAATCCTAAAGACGGAATATTTCCAGTTTGGTTGTTTTTTGAGATATTTAGCTACTCATAGTGATGTACCCATTCGTGGATTGTTGTCCGGCAAGGCGGGGAATCCCAGAGAGGTTACACAGAGGGTCTTTACAGTTTCAAAGGCCACAATGCACTACATAGGGGCTAGCTGCAAGTCATAAACCCCACTTATTGTTTAGCTCGAAAGGTTTAACCCCTTAGGGTTACCAGGGCCATCGTCATTACAAAAAAAAAAAAAATGCGCCTCAGCCTGACCCCTGCTATGAGGGCGGGTTCGTCCATATAATGAAAATGAACTTGTATGATGTCAACACTTTCTACTCATACAACGCTGATAATATTATGAATTGTGATTTTATTTGATTAACGAGTATACCACCCATTTCCCCTGTCAATAATGTAATGCGAAGGACACATTTATACTCTAAGCAGACAAGAAAGTAACACTTTTTCAAGTTCATCTCTCTCATGAACTGTTTGGTTTATATTAATGTTTTGTGTACCATGTGAAAGGTATCTAATTGGCTAACAACCTATAGAAGGTCAATAAAAGAGGAAAAATTACTCATGAGTGAACACATTCGTTTTTCTCTTCCAAGTCACAACAGTAAAAATTGCAAAAATATTCAAGTTGTTATTCAAGCATATTTGCTCTTTCATGACATTATGATAATGAAACAAAAAGACATATTCAACCCAAAAAGAAATGCAAACTAATGTGCAAAAACCAACCTATTATCTCTATAATGCCTCTGTAATCCTCTAAAAATGAAAAAAAAGGCAAAAAAAGAAATAAGAAAGTGAAGAATTGTCTGTTAAATGTATATTCAAATGACAAACTAGAAGAAGCAACGGTAACAAACGAGATATAAATTTGAACTGTTATTCCAAATTAAGAACATATCAAATAATACTCGGTCCTTAATTTGGTTTCATGAGTTCTTAATTTCCTTAGATAAAAAATATGAAATAAAGAAATTCTGTTAATTCTATCACCTTTGCGGTTCACTCTCAATGTCATTTAAGCGTTGAGTTGACAGATATTAATGTCAATATTGTGTCAATTTATGCAATTTTTACTTTTGTGCCTTGGAGGACAAAAACAAATGTGTTCATTCATGCTTTAAATCTAACAGGTTGATTACTAATTAAATAGCCTTAAATATTGTATAACACCATGATCTTTTATCAAAATCTATGAAAATATGAACTGCATGGAAAAGTGTTTACTTTTTCTTGTCTTTTTGGCTGAGTGTATTATTTCATTTCTAGCCAAAGAAGAAAATCAAGTAAAGATTTGTGCGAGGATCACTGAGAGTAGATGAAATAATGATTAATATGTTCGTGGCAAATGATAGAACTGGTGGTTAAAAACACAAAGATCTTCGTTCTATGAGTCTTTTCCTGTCTTCATCATACGGTCCGATCTAATGACTCTCGATCTGTTTTTGTTTGTTGTTTGTCTTTTGTTTACGAGGGGTGTCCCTTGTAATTCCCGTATTTCATGACCATCACACTACTATGCTACAGTTCATCATAGATAGATTTATTTGTCTTTCACATTTTGTAACCCCCAATTGGCAATTTTTCGATTGTATTTTGTGAAACGCTGTGATTTTTGTGGTTTTTCCTTTAGTGTCGACAAATGACAGGAATCACTTCAACGTTACCATGGCAGCAAACTTCAAGGAGGACAAGAAATGCGTCGACTGTGGAAAAAAATCTGGAGCGATGTACAACGTAAAAGAAAAACAAATGCTATGTGATGGATGCGTAGAAAAGAAAGACTTCGCAATCAAGACTGGAAAGGAAGACAAGAAATGGTTTTGTGAAAAACACGCAAAAGCCATCAAATTCTATTGCGATTCGCACGATCTGGGAATCTGCCAGTCCTGTGCAATCGTCCGACATGGACAGCCATGTGTTCTACACGACTTGGATGACATTGTCACTGTGAGAAAGACTGCTCTGAGAGACCTGGTTGTCATGGCAACAAAAAAGACGGCTGAACTGGGAAACCTGGAAGAGCATACCAAGCAACAAGAATTTGATGCGACCAATCACTTGAAGTCGGTGGAAAGAGAAATAGGATTGTTCTTTGAAGAGAAGCTGCGTCGCGAGGACGCCACCTTGCGGCGAGAGGAAGACGTAATAAAACAGGAAGCAGAAGAAGAAATTTCTAAAATCAATGAGAAAAAAGAAGAGAGATTGCTACAGAGCCGTAATAAAGTAAGAGCAAAAAGAGAGAAAATAGCCAAAGTACAAGAAGAATTATTGATCTCACTGACAGATATATGTAATGAGTGTACGAGAAAATTCGAACATTGTCACCATGAAATTACGGAGAGTCAGTTCGCCATGAGAAAAGTTTTGAGTGACATTGAAACCCTTCTCCTCAGTAACAGACGACTGATCGAGGGAGGGAAAGATCTCGTAAGGTCACTGAACCTGGCCGTTGGGTCAGCTGATGAGAGGAAGGATAAGGAGAACCCTGAAGGCATCTCAAGCAAAGTGAAAACTGTCCGATTTGTGAAAAGTGAGGAAGGCAAGGGTTACAAGGGGAGAGTCGATTGGTGTGGTGGGAAGTGGAAAATCAGCGACTCAATTGAAATTCCAGAGGAAGTAGACTTCCCAATGATAGCGGGGTGTATCAACGAAGAAGAGGTGGTCATTTCAGACTGGTCTTCATTCAAGGTGCAAACATATGTGACAAATATCCGATCCAAAAAGACGGAGAAAGTGATACAGAACGACAGTGAAACATGTATTGCTTCATGTACACTACTGGATGACAACACGATAGTTTGTGGCAAGGGGCGGCGAGGCTGTTCGGGACCAGTCTTGACCAAGTGCATCTCACTGTACGACAGACAGTGGCAACTCCTCAGACACCTGGACATACCAAGAGACAGGCAGACAGACTACGCCAGGGTAGAAGTTGCCGTCGATGTGAATGGTAAGCTCCTTGCTTGTGAGGCTGGTCCGTCTATCTTCGTCATCGATTCGAAAAGTGGAAAGATCGAAAGTGTCATCACATGCAAGTCTGAGAATATGATCAGGATGCGTGGAGTTATGACCTGCGGGAAGATCGTAGCTATTCGTCGGTTGATCGTATTCACATATTCCTTAGATGGCACCACATTGTTCGTAATCGATCGTCAGGGAGACCAGATGAGGATAAAACATAGTGATACAATCTGGAATGTGGCTATTGATCCTTTGACCGATGACCCGTATGTTGTATGCTACGATGCAGAGAGCAATGTATGTTCCATTGATCGTATGTCTTACAACGGCGAGGCGGGAATAAGAGAATTGTCCCTGCCACTCTGTGAGGGATTGGATACAAGAAATGAAGGACTCTGCCATGTTGTGTTATCAGGACTCATCCTCACCTCTGATGGTAAACTCATTTTGTGTGATGGAAGAAACATCATGATCTATAAGAAAAAGTTTACATTATAAGCATTAGCCTGATATCCTCAAAGTTAACGATTTCTAAGGATATTTCAATTAGAGTGGTTAGTAATTTGTTTTTGCTTTCTTGAAACAATAATTGAAGACTTTTATATATCACGTAGGATATGTAATACCGTTAAATCCTAATCCTAAAAGTTCGGAAATGTCCTCTGGTTAAAACATCTGTGAATTCTTCAAATGATTTGTATAGATTTTATTGAGCTTTTGATGTGAATGCGTCTCAATTGCCTTGTCGTGTGTCCTGTATTAGCTGTAATGTAACACAACACTCCATATCCAGACATTGACATGGGGTAGAGAGAGTACATGTAGTTAGACAGGACTGGTGTTAGCAGACAGTCTGACCTGCATGTATAGACAAAGGCAATAAAAAAACATCTTATATCTGGTTAATCTTTTTATATTCAGACACATGGATAAAGAATCTTAACCATTCTTTCTGTTTTATTTCTACAACGGCATTCGAAATTTTAACAGTAGTATACATCCGTTACCGTTTGTTTTGCTAGACAGTGTATAACCAATTTCACGGTTACGTAGCCGTATACGAATTATGTCATGTTCACCACCTGCGAAACTTTTGACTCTCAATGTGTAATAAAACTTTTTCTCGGGACTGAGGTTTAAGTGGAGGTTTCTAATTTCACAAATGAAGCTTCTGGGCTTTATCTGAGTATAGTCCTTCTGTCACCAGATGGCTTTTCTGCTTTAGGTATTTGTGGGCCTACATGCATTCAGGTCACATCTGGGGATCTGGTGTTTATCAAACTATCACGTGAATACTGCATTCCATCGTAGAATTAATTTCCGTTCACATGTCGTGATAATTCAAGGTCCGATTGATTCACCTGCCGCGCGGATGTAGTTTCCCACCAGAACTAAACATGACATTATTGTTCTCACCTCGAGAAGAATGAACAGCATTGTGTTGAGATCAAACCTGACAAAGGGCGAAATAAGTCCTACCAGCCTGAACCAATTTCGAACCAATTAAAGGTTACCTGAAAAGAAAGAGGGATATTTCATACGCACAGCAGTGAAAATTTGATCAAAATCGGATGAAAATTGGGGAAGCCACGAAATTGTGAAATGAAGCTATTTTTGCCAAATTTCCAAACGGTTTTGGAACAGTTGATATGAATACGCAAATGAATGAGCTGATGTCAGCACCTCACAATTTGATGATGTTTAAAACCCTATTAACGAGAATCAATTCTTTTTTTTCTGCTCTTAAAGTGTAAAACTTATTCTTACTCCTGGCGGAAAACTTCAAAATAATGATCATACAGATATATTAGGATTTGAGACTGGGACGCAACTGCGTTAAAAAAAAGAAAAATGATGATTGCAAGATGTCAGGCGATGACGTCATCAACGCACATAATACTTGCGTATTCATAACACCTCTTCAATTACTGGTCGGTGAAAATTTGCAAAACTTCGAAATGTCATGACTTTTCTCATTTAAGTCCGATTTTGATCAAATTTTCATTATTATACTAAACAAATGTTACTCTTTCTTTTCAAAGTAAACTTCCAAACAAGCTGGTCTGGAATTGCCCTTTGATATTAAGAATATGGTCACAATGCTGGCTCCTCATGAAAATGAGAAAAGCACCACGATCTCTTTTCAACAAACCGATCTTTCTATTCCCTCACTTAAACTTACCTGTTCATATGTTTGTGTGCAAAATTTGTGCACAGTTGACTCATTGTCACTAAAAGGGTTAACAAAACGAAAGAAAGTTACTGAAGAGACATCGTTACTGGTAGCAGATCCTGAACAACGTCACAGAGTCTCCTCTGATCCCTTGTCACAAGATTTACTCACACTTGTTTGTCGGACGCATTTCGTTACTTTCTACTCATTCATATTGTTATCATCACTACAGTTTTACTACTATGGTTATCATGTTAGAAATTAAGTTGATAAGTATTTCTCCACCATCCATGCTTTACTTAATTAATTTTACAGTCTTATATTTCCATTATATCTGAACTATGGTATATAATTGCTTTGGGAAATACTCATCAATATTTGATTACAAAATTGTATTTGTTACTGCACATTGAAAAATGCATTTCATATCCAATTCATGTATCTTACGTTAATGTTGTTAGATCGGTCATTATTTTAGACAATCATCATGTTTATGTGCAGAGAGAGGGAGAGAGAGTGAGACATCGAGAGAGAAAGTGAAAGAGAGACCTGGGGTGGTATTCTGAAATCCTTCCTAGGAAGATATTTCTTCCTAAGTCAGGATTTTTTCCTAAGTGGTATTCTGAAAATCTTCCTAAGTTTCTTCCTAAGTAGACTTAGGAAGAAACTTAGGAAGGGGGAGGGAATATGCAAATTTCTGACTTAGGAAGAAGTTGGTATTCTAGAATGCACTTAGGAAAGAATTTTAGGAAAATATTTAGGAAAGCTCCACCCCTGTCCTAAGTACGTTGTTAAGAATAGCAAACTGCAAGCATCGTGATAGGCGCGCTTGTCAGTCATTGCGCGCACATGTACTTTGATGCGCGAAATGAGCGTGAGAAAGGGGACATGCCGCGCACTCGTATTTTGACCTACGTCATAGTAATATGCGATTGTCATTGGCAGACATCGGTTAGTTCCTTATGATACGGCATTTCGTATTGGCTTAGGAAAGGACGTGGGCGGGAATAAGGATGGCCTAATTTGCATTAAGAAGTGCCTAGGAAGAAATTTCAGAATACCAATTCTGTCTTTCCTAGGCACTTCCTAAGTTTCTGACTTAGGAAGAAACTTAGGAAGAAACTTAGGAAGATTTTCAGAATACCACCCAAGGTGTAAACCAGGGGCCGTATTCTGAGAGCTAATTAAGTGTCTGATTAGCACTTAATTACCGAATTGGTATTCTGAGAGCATGATTAAGTAGGGGGTATATTAACTACCATAGCAACAAGCGTTTTGGCGGGAAGGACTTACGCGTTTGCGCGTATCAATGCGCGTGCACCTCTGAGAGGACTTAATCACAGAGTTAATTACGAAATACGTATACGAATCGGTATTCTGAGGGTGTAATTAAGTATGAAAGTTAATGGAAAACTTAATGATACCAAAGAGTGTCATTAACTACTCCGATATCACGCAATACATCGTGTTTTCTCTGCCACAACGATGCTTACCGTCTTCGGTAACCGAGGAGCGGTTGAATGTTGTTATCGTGGTATCCGTAGAATTCAGAGAAAAAAAGAAATATAGCCGATCTTCGAGGAATTTTGTCGTTTTATGTGAGCAAAGAGGTTGAGATCTTCGCGTGCGTAGGTGAGGGGTTGTAATCAAATACCGGAGTGTGCGCACGGAGCTCTTGGGTTGTAATTACAGGGGGCGTGGAGGAGCGCGCATTGAGGGCATATTTGCGCGTGTAATCATCATTTTGGCTTCTAACAACGCGTCTGATTGGATGGAATAACAATTAGATGGGAGGGACCTAAGATAATTACAGGGGACTTAATCATACCTTAATTACGTCCTCAGAATACCGATTTTGCCCATGATTAAGGGGTAATTAACTTCACGACTTAATCACGAAGTTAATTACAGACTTAATTACGACCTCAGAATACCACCCCAGATGACAATGTTATGTGTACTGTACCATCGATGACTGAGACTTTAACTACGTTGTATGTCAATAATTAGGTATGAGTAGGGACACACAGAAAAAAAGTTCCAGTCCGGGAGTGTCCTGTAGATGTTGTTTCAAGTCTTCTTTGTTTTTAATGCCTAAGATGCCTTCAAAGGAGTGTCTTAGCAGAGTGTGTAATATACTGTAGAGTTTTAGTTCTCTCGCGGCAGATATCATTTAGACCTCGTCGATAGCACACATATGCTAGCTCGGTGGCAGGAAAGACACCCGCCACACCCAGACGCCATTTATATAGATGATGTTTTAAAGCACATTTTCGTTGACGGCCAGGAGCCACACCTCTGCATAGCCTCTGGGATTTGTTGTGCAGTAGACAGGACGAAGTGACATTTAAGCCTATTTTACACTGGTCACCGGTAAGTTTAGTTCTGGTTCTCACAATTTGTCGTTCCGTTTGAAGATACAAATCTATGTGGACTGCAAATGAGGTCGTTGCGGCTCTCAATGGAGAGTCTCAGTAGACAAGTGATAATGCATATTGTGGTTGTGTACAGCTTTTGATAATGGACGGTAAATTTTGATAACATAATAGATGTATGTGTTGTTGTATTTACGTTTACTGCAACATTATTTCATCGTGTGAACACATAAATTTACGTAAACTGGGACAGGGACGCAAGTCCCATATTTTCACTCTGATGTAATGATTTCAAGTTGGTCAAGTTGCAGCAACATTTTTCTTTTTTTTTTAAACTAGTATAGGTTGTCTCTTGGTACATGTTGTATTTGAATGATATTTGTAGTTGGCGCCGAGGTCGAGTTTACTCCCAGGCAATCGAATTCACAGCAGAGCGACTGTGTTGACCCGCCCCTCGCTACTGGAAGAGCCTATGGACGCTAGTAACCCCTGAACGCGTGTTTATCGCGACACTTTGGAGTTGGAAAAGGGCTCAGCTTTGAAATCCCGCATCCACGAACGTTCCACACATACACACAGCGGTTATCATACTGGGAGTGAGAGATTTTGACGCATGATTTGTGACTTTGTGGATGACGCAACTGAGAGCGTAACATAACGCACGTACATAATTAAGTACCATGATATGAACGCACCTGTAATGCTGTGAAGATGTGGTCTGTAAATGCAATGTGAACACAATCGAAAACCTGATAGCTGCAATGTGGGTTAGTACAGAACCCTAATGGCAGTGGAGTCGATGTTCGTATTGCTCTGTAAAGTGAATTACAGCGCTATCAATGGAGAAGTGAATAAGGTGACAAACTGAAAATTTTTGCAAGTGAAATCGGATCAAGCCAAGATCTTTGTGAATCATTATATCGCTTGCTAAGATGAATTTCATTTAATTATTATACCTGTGCTGTTGTTCATTCACACTGAATGAGTCACCCCTAATGTCGCATGTCATGAAATCTTCTTTTTTTATACCACATTGAGACTAATTTTGTACTGAAATGGTGTGGTGAGCTGACTTAATGATATTATGTTTGTCTGCCAAAAGGACTACATTTCTCCGTGCTTAATTCAGGGTGTTTTTTTTATTTTTGTTTTTGTTCATTTTGTCTTTCATTCCTTCACCTGCATGTGAAACGTTTGATGGTAGGATACAGATTTGAAGAAAAATAATCTTAAAAAGTTCTAGATGAGGTAAGATTTTAAAAGCGTTTATTCAATATTCTAAAAGTTCATTGTTGTACACATGTGACTATCTCTTCACCCTCTATGTAGGAATAATGTGAGTTCCGTGTGATGTACAGTTTTGTGATTGTACCATGGATTGAATTGCCCATGACTGTGTTGTGCGGTGTAAACAAAGCTATATGTATGGTATATGTTACACCCAAGTGTAATATACAGGTGATGATTGTGTGTCATGGAATCGTACTGTCCTGTGGAACTGTCCTGTCGTAATGTCCCAAAATACCACAGGACAGTTCCTATGGTATAGGTACTGTCATGTGGTACTGTCCTGCGGTAATGTCCTGTGGTACTTTTTCTGCGGTAATGTCCCAAAATACCACAGGACAGGTCCTGTGGTACTGTCCTGTTAAAGGCCTACTGTCCTGTATCACACATCAGTGCCTGTGCTGACATATGTTTGTGTTGTACATGTGTGGTACTGACAAGTACCACAGGGAGTACCACATGAGCCTGTAATACAGTAGGCCTACCACACAGTTCCTGTGGTAACATATATTTGTGTGGTACATTGTGTGGTACCGACAAGTACTACAGGGAGTACCCTACAAGCCTGTGGAACAGTACCACACAGTTCCTGTGGAAACATTGTTTGCGTGTGGCACCGACAAGTACTACAGGGAGTACCACAGGACTTTTTGTTAGGGGTATGCAGTCTGAAGCGTGGCGCCTCCCTGTCACGTGGTTGTTGATTGGCGCCCTAATGGAGGTACTGCTTCACTGTGTCTATTCTCTCCTTTTTATTTGTCCGCTCTCTGAATATATAGAATACATATATAACATCATGTACCCTATTCTTCTCAATATCAATTATCTTATCATTAATCTTACATCATGAAATCCAGTCTGTTTATGTCAACGATGGCGCGTGTTCTTCTTTCTGTTTTCCCCTTTTTTCTTCTTTTTCTTTTCTTCCTAATTTGATTTTATGTCAGTTGACATTTGTTTCCTTGATTTTGTTTTCTATATGTTTGTAGTTCATTTAGTCATTGTTCGTTCTCTTATGAATTTTCTAAGGGTCCCGAACCGTACATGTTTTGCTCTCTAGTAGGACCCTCTACTGTATATTGTATCACGTATACCAATCCTTGTATTGTACATATATACCTTTAAAAAAATGCCTTGATGTTACTCGTAATCACATGTATTTTGTTCATTTCTTTTTTATCATTATTACAAATATGTTACGCCAATGCAATGTACATAATTTTCCTTGATTACTTAATGGAAATGCAAAAAAAAAAAAGTGACTTACAAGGTTCATGTGACCACAGAGACGAATTGCTTTTGACTAGTAAAAATCTATATGTTAAAGAGTTAAATCCATATCAATTAGGACACTGATGTTTAATTTTAGAAAAAAATGGCATGAAAAGTTGCGAAGTATTAAGTGATGTGTTTTGCAGACATGTAAATTTCCATAATGTATCGGACCATAAAATCCGATGAATTTCATTGACTTTTGCTCTACATCATCTTCGCCCAGAATACTTTTTGTACAGAACCGAGCTTTCGGAACCAATAGTGATGATTTAAAAGATGCACCTCGCCTTGCTGTATTTAAGAGAAAATTAGAGACAGTTTTGGTTGTATTTTACGTAACATTTGAACCTTTGAAATTAGATAACATTTTCAAGTTACCATCCTATTCGATTAAATGAAAACTGTATACTTTCAATGATAGGCTTGTATACGGTACATGTATCGTAATATTGTAAGCCATGTATAAATGTATTGTAGTACCGTAATGTAACGTAAGTGAGGGGACTGCACAATACAAGTTCGCTTTTAAGCAGCCCCTCAATTTTCATTTCCATCAAGTCCTTTAAGAACCAATATGTATTATTATGTTCCAAGATATGAAATCATTTGGAGTGTATTACCTATGTGTATTGATTGGAAATGAAAACAAAACAAAACATGAATGAATGAATGAATGAACCTCCGACTGGTGACTTCTCCACACTGCGTCGTAGATGGCGGTATGACGCTGGACGTGAGAGAGTCACTTATGGGATCATTATGTAAAAGAATTATTATTGGCCCGAGTCTCTGTTCGTTGTGTTAGCTGTTTTCTTGATGTGAATTACCTTCCTTATTCATAATCGTGATGGGCGATGACCTTCTCTGGCAAGAATACTGCGCTCGTTCCATTGGATGGAATGGTTATTGATGGGAACAGGATCCCAAATAACTGACCATTGTTGGATCTCGTGCTCAATACAGCAAAACCGATCTTAACTTATCGACAGACTGAGTTTGGTGTAGCCATGGGCAATCCGGTATCGCCTATCATTGCAAATTTCTTCATGAAAGATCTAGAGCAGCAGGCAATGGCTACAGCACCATTTTAGAAACCAAACTCAAAGTCTGGAAGCGGAAAAGTGGATGATATTCTTCAGATCCTTAAAGAAGATGAGATTGATAATGTCATTCACCATCTCAATCAAATTGACGAAACAGGAAGTATCACATTCACATATGACAAAGAGCAAGACAATACCATTCCCTTTCTTGACTCACCTTTTGCCTGAAAGAACAAGTGGAATGATCGAATTACTGGTCTTTCAAAATCAGATAAACACAGCCCAGTATCTGAACTTCAACTCTTATCACCCCCTCCAACCCCCCCCCCCCCCCCCCCGCCTCAAACAGAAAGTGGATGTAATCCATTCTCTGTTCAACCGTGCTGGGTCTATTGTCACAAAAGAAGAGGATGTCAAAACAGACCTGAAATATACCACCACGGCTCTAAAAAAAGGGTGGATATCCCCATAAAGCTTCAAGAAAGTTCATCAAAAAATGTCAGCTAAATCCAAAACCCCTTAAGGCATAAATCAACAGAGAAGGGGCCTTGTAGTTCTCCCCTACATCAGATGAACTACTGAAGCCTTTCAACCATTCTTCAATGATTTTGAAGTTTCTACTGCTGTCCATCCGCAGAAAGCCATCGGAAGCCTACTGGTCTACCCAAAGGACAAACGGAAAGAAGACGACATAACAGGAGTCGTATATTAGACTCCTTGCAATTATTCTCCAGGTACATACATTGGTGAGACAGGCAGAAAACTTGTCGTAAGAAGAGACGAGCATAAGGGTGCAGTTAGAAACATCAGACAAATCCCTTTCGCTCGATCTAAAAAACAATCGGCAGACAACATCATTCACAAATCAGCCACTGAGGATCATGTTGCCATCAATAACCATTCCATCCAATGGAACGAGAGCCGTATTCTTGCCAGAAAAGATCATCGCCCATCACATCATGAAAACAGCTAACACAATGAACAGAGACTCGGGCCAATAATATTCTCTGACATGTTGTATCATGATCCATTTCTCTCTCGTCCAGCGTCATACCGCCATCTACGACGCAGTCTGAAGAAGCCACCAGTATCGGCAAAAAAAGTACTTACTGAGGTTGTTAAATAAATTGTACGTAATTGTGAAAAAAGAACATATTTCTATAACACATTGTACTTTTTCCACTTGAACTTGTATTACAAAAATGTGCTATTGGAAATAAGATTTCATTGGAATTGAACTGAATGTTACATGAATATCATATTTTTATGTATGAAGAGACAATGTTTCTGTCCACTATTATTTTGTATTTGAGCTGTCTCATTTACGCATTGTTGTAGAAAGATGTATTGACAATAAACTGCATCACAGTCACAAGATGTTCTGTTTCTGACGTAATGTCACAAAAGGTCTTTTTTTTTCCTGCCGACTCTTCCCAAAGGTAAAAGTTTTGCCGGATTTTCGGCATCAAAGCTACGAACAGTTACGTGCACTTACGGATAGTATGGGTAAGTTTGAATCCGTCGTGTGTGTGTTTGTGTTCGTATGTGCGTGTGTGTGTGTGTGTGTTTGTGTGTGTGTGTGAAGGTATGTATGTGTGTGGACCTGAGTGTGTTCACATAGTAGTTTGAATAAATTAATTGTCAGTTTATACGTATTTGTGCTTGCTTTAAAGGGCTTACTTCGTTTCATCGGGTGATCGCGTTCGGGTCGGGTGGTCGCGATACACGACCTTTCGTAGATTATATGCCCTAATATACGAAGGGTCGGGTGGAGCATTTGAGAATTAGACCCCTATTATTTACGAAGTATCGGGTACAGCTTACCCGAATCTTCGAGAAAAAGCCAGTGCAAATTTACGAACGATCGCGTGTTTTATCTCCGAATACGCGATTGTATTCCTACGTTTTTACTCTGAAAAAATTATTACGAGCGTTTGTATACAAGGCTAGCAGCACATAATGCTCGCCGTGCATAACTATGGCAAAGCGATGCGCTCGCGTGCGATAGAGTGATAATGCAGGTTTCAATGGACGGTCATTCATATTGTACAGTATTAAAGGTAGGGGATACCTTTTACAGACCTCCCAAAATGCAGCAAAACATTAAATGTGAACCTCAGGGGACTTGCTTAGGCCACTGCTTAGAAATTTGGAAGTCAACAGTTATCTAAAATTTGAATAATGCACAAAGCTCAACTACTCAGTAGTTCTGTGTGTCAGCCACACTTAAGCCTTTTTGTTGCATTCTTCTGTATTTGTGATCTATAAACACAAATCTAAAAGTACAAGAGCTGATGTAATAACATATGTTATTACATCAGCTCTTGTTGTGTGGCAAGAATGTATATAGAAATGTTTGTAAGTGTTGATGAACTTTCTTCACAAAATATACATGATGATGGACACACATGCAGTACATGGGTCTGCAAAGGTAGCCTAGTAATGTACTGGAATTTACGGTGAGCCCCGAAAACAATTCAATTCAAAATCTAACGGTCAAAAAAAATGTACTAAATGTTACCTTCCACTTTCAATACTTTATGGGAGTTTCTCAAATGATACTCTCTTCAACATACCACTGTATTTATACAGCTCTTCATTTAAGGCGTGCAAATGGGATTCCCTACCTTTAAGTGCGGCGAAAGTTTTAATCGTCTCGACTCGTGGATTACAACGATGTGGTCCTTCCTGTTCTATCTGAAAGTCTTGACAACATTGTTATCGGCATTATCGTGGTTTCTGTCTCCACTCATTTCTTCACTGCTGGTGACAGCTAGCTCATACCCATGGGCGTCACCAGGGGGGGTGCGTTGGGTGCGAACGCACCCCCCTTCAGATCCTTAAAAAAAAAAAAAAAAAAAAAAAAAAATCAGTCTGCGAGCGACCTCAACGTCGGACGCTAAATAATTATTCTTTTCTACTTTTTTAAATATATTTTGCACCAGGGACACACACACACACACACACACACACACACACACACACACACACGCACGCACAACTCGTTGGCAAAAACAATTCGCACCCCTGGTTCTGGCAGCACTGATTTTATACATATCTATTGGTATTCTACAGTGTTTACTATTTATCGACCGTACTGTACATCCGTACGATACGGAGCACTTATTCACGTTTGCATGTACGTGTGCTACTTACAAGTATGTAGGGTCTATGTACGTTACTTCTGACCAATCCATATTGCCAGCCCAAGAGCGAGCCTTAGCCTCATTAAAAAAAAAAAAAAAAAAAAATGGAGGGGCAAGCATATTAATTGCCCCCCCCCCCCGT
The DNA here is from genome assembly GCF_040938485.1 of Diadema antillarum. Lineage (NCBI taxonomy): Eukaryota > Metazoa > Echinodermata > Echinoidea > Diadematoida > Diadematidae > Diadema > Diadema antillarum. The sequence goes on from NW_027272831.1 coordinate 114,793, forward strand.
AATTAATAATTCCCGAAATGAGAAGATTTTCTTGCTTTTGAAAGAAAACAAAAATGTTGCCCCCATGAAAATATTGGAAGGCAAGCGCACCATTTGCCCCACCCCACATAATCATAATTCCCGCGATGAAAAGATTTTCTTGCTTTTTTGTTAGAATTCAAGAAATCTGTCCAATTATTTCACCCAAAAGCAATGGCGTAACTACGGAGAGGGGGGGGGGGTGCGCCCCCTCCCAATCCGCTGGTTAAAAAAAAGAAGGATTTCCCGAAATAGTAGTTCAAGTGTTAGTAAACTGCTTTTGAATGAAAGGGTGATCCAGAAATAAGATATCTTTCTATGATTTCTTTTAACCATAATTAAATAGGTATATAGTGTGAAACATTGTTCAAAAAGCCCAGACCCGACAAAAGATTGTGATTCCTGGTTGGCATTCTGCATATAAGCAGGATGTGCGCAGTGTACCCAAAGCGAAAAAATATACTTGTAGCTACAAACGGCAGTTTGGGGACTGTAAAATGTCAAAATTTTCAAGCTCGCTCGCTCTGTTCGCTCGCATTTAATCTTTATGCCATTCTTCTGATGTTGCTGCCAGTAATTGCCTGCAGTTGCGCCCGGTGCGCCCCCCCCCCCTTTAATTTCCAAAGCGAAAAAATATGGATAAGAACGGCAGTTTTTGGACTGTAAAATGTAAAATTTTCAAGCTCGCTCTCTTCACTCACTCGCATTTAATCTTTATGCCATTCTTCTGATGTTGCTGCCAGTAATTGCCGGCAGTTGCGCCTGGTGCGCCCCCCCCCCCCCCTTAATTTCCAAAGCGAAAAAATATAGCTACAAACGGCAGTTTGGGGACTGTAAAATGTCAAAATTTTCAAGCTCGCTCGCTCCGTTCGCTCGCATTTAATCTTTATGTCATTCTTCTGATGTTGCTGCCAGTAATTGCCGGCAGTTGCGCCCAGTGCGCCCCCCCTTAATTTCCAAAGCGAAAATGGCTAAGAACGGCAGTTTTTGGACTGTAAAATGTAAAATGTTCAAGCTCGCTCTCTTCGCTCGCTCGCATTTAATCTTTATGCCATTCTTCTAATGTTGCTGCGAAAAAATATAGCTACAAACGGCAGTTTTTGGACTGTAAAATGCAAAATTTTCAAGCTCGCTCATTCCGCTCGCTCGAATGTAATCATTATGCTCTCTTGATATTGCTGCCAGTATTTGCCAGCAATTGCGCCCGATGCGCCCCCTTAAATTCTAAAGCGAAGAAATATAGCTACAAACGGCAGTTTGTTTGTTTTTTACTGTAAAATGTCAACATTTTCAAGCTCGCTCGCTCGCTCGCTCGCATTATTTTAATTGTTACGCAATTCTCCTGATGTTGCTGCCAGTAATTGCCGGCAGTTGCGCCCGGTGCGCCACCCCCCCCCCCCCCCCCCCGAAAAAATATGGCTCCAAATGGCAGTTTTTGGACTGTAAAATGTCAAAATTTTCAAGCTCGCTCTCTTCGCTCGCTCGCATTTAATTGTTATGCCATTCACCTGATGTTGCTGCCAGTAAAATTGCCAGCAGTTGCGCCCGGTGCGCCCCCCCCCCCCCCCTTAATTTCCAAAGCAAAAAAAAAAAAAAAAATGTGGCTACAAATGGCAGTTTTTGGACTGTAAAATGTCAAAATTTTCAAGCTCGCTCGCTTGCTCGCTCGCATTTAATTGTTATGCAATTCTCCTGATGTTGCTGCCAGTAATTACCGACAGTTGCGCCCCGTTACGCCCCACCCCTCCTTTATTTCCAAAGCGAAGAAATATGGCTCCAAATGGCAGTTTTTGGACTGTAAAAATAATGTCAAAAATATTCAAGCTCGCTCTCTTCGCTCGCTCGCATTTAATTGCTATGCCATTCACCTGATGTTGCTGCCAGTAATTGCCAGCAGTTGCGCCCGGTGCGCCCCCCCCCCCCCCCCTTAATTTCCAAAGCAAATAGATATGGCTACAAACGGCAGTTTTTGGACTGTAAAATGTCAAAATTTTCAAGCTCGCTCGCTCGCTCGATCGCATTTAATTGTTATGCAATTCTCCTGATGTTGCTACCAGTAATTACCGGCAGTTGCGCCCGTTGCGCCCCCACGCCTCCTTTATTTCCAAAGCGAAAAAATATGGCTCCAAATGGCAGTTTTGGGACTGTAAAATGTCAAAATTTTCGAACTCGCTCTCTTTGCTCGCTCGCATTTAATTACTATGCAGTTCACCTGATGTTGCTGCCAGTAATTGCCAGCAGTTGCGCCCGGTGCGCCCCCCTTAATTTACAAAGCAAAAGAATATGGCTACAAACGGCAGTTTTTGGACTGTAAAATGTCAAAATTTTCAAGCTCGCTCGCTCCCCTCGCTCGCATGTAGTCGTTATGCCATTCTCCTGATATCGCTGCCAGTAATTTGTCGTTTCACACCGTCATTCCATAATCCATTTATAGGGGTATACAACCCCCTCCGGCACTTCCACACCCTCCCCCCACCCTTGCTCGCTCCTTCGCATAGTAACCCCCCCCCCCCCCCCCCAAGATGAAATCCTAGCTACGCCGGTGCCCTTTCCCCGCTTGGTTTCCCTAAAAAAACAGTAAAAGTCTGGGGATTGAGAGCTTCCTATATTCCAAATGTCTGTCAAAAAAATCTCGTAAACATTTAGTGTCAAAACGCACCCCCCTTGAAAAAAAGCTGGTGACGCCCCTGTAATACCACCCAGTGACATACCACCTCCATGGACTTTATCGGGCTGAATCGTGATATCGGTCCCCTCTAGCACAGGTGCGAGTGTCTACCATGTGCAAAGTCTATGGAGGTTGATAGCAGTCACCGGCTGCACTACAATATGACGAAATACAAATCATATACACACTGTACGTGTAACTGAATGGCGGTGAATGGAGTGGGGACCTATTTCAGGATAAACGTCCTTTATTGTACAAAACCACATAGTATCATTTAAATGGAGACATTCTTTCAGATCACTGCGAATACTTGTGTTGTTTGGCTGAAAAGATGGAATTCTTTTCAGATATGATCAGAATCTAGTTACCGGTGTCCCGATCGAGCCACCACAAAAAAAAAAAAAGTCGGGTGTTTGCCTTTTACTTTTGGAAATGGACAGCGGTAACAATCGGCTCCGTAAGATGCCAAAATAAATATCAGATGCTTGCTTTTATTTTGGAAATGAATAACGGTAATATTCCACTCCGTATGATACTAAAATAAAATTAATTTCGGATGTTTGCTTGTACTTTTAGAAATGAATAACGGTAAGATTCCGCTTCGTAGGGTGCTAAAATTAATGTCAGATATTTGATTTTGCGCTTGAAAATGAATAAGGACAACATTCGGCTCCGGAAGATGCTGAAATGAATGTCGAATGTTTGCTCTGACGTTTTATTCGGAATAGCAGTAACATTCTTCTCCAATGCTAAAATAAATGTCGGATATTTGCTATTACATTTCGAAATAACAGTAACATTCAGCGGCGTTTGATGGTAAAATAAAAGTCTGATGTCTGCCTTGACATTCAAAAACGAAAAACAGTAACATTCGGTTTCGTGCGATGCTAAAATAATCGTCAGTTGATTCAATTCACTTTCGGAAGTAGACAGCAATAACATTCGGCTCTGTACGATAATAAAACAAATGTTGGATGTTTGCTCTTAAATTTGGAAATGAATAACGGTAATGTTCTGCTCCGGACGATGTTAAAAATGAATAACAAAATGTTGCTATTACATTTGGAAATAATCAACGGTATCAATCGACTCAGATGCTAAAATAAAAAGTGGATAGACCCTATTTGCTTTCACGTTCGGGAATGAATAAGGATAACATTCAGCTCCGTATGATGCTAAAATGAAATTTCAGTTATTTGCTTTTACATTTGAAATGATTAACGGTATCGGCTGCCGTAAGGTGTTAAGATACTAGTAAATGTTGGATGATTGCTTTTACAAGCAGAAATGAATAACGGTAACTTTCGGCTCTTTACAATGGCAAAACAAAATGTCGAATGTTTACCAATATTTGCAATTCTCCCACTTTATCATTTCAAATGTAAGTTTTGACCACTTAATATAGGCATCAACTTTTATAATAATCTATAAGCCCGTTTGCTAAATCTTACAACTCAGAATAAAGGCAATATGATTGAATTTTTTATTCATTTCAGACATGCCATGGGTACCTGTATCACTTCAGTAATACTTAATATTTATTTTTCTATATGTTTAGTAGGACCGATTTAGTTTTTCTTGATTTTTTTTCGGGCCACCAGATTTTACTTTCGAGCCACCAAAAAAATAAAAATTCAATCGATCGGGCCGCCAAAGATAAAAGTTAGTGTGGAGTCCTGCATATGATATGGCCTATATATTGCATGTTAGTATGAGTTAGTTTCATTCGTATTCGGTGATATATCTGTGGTGTACCTGTGATGTATTTAATGTTTATTTTGCTGTGATATCCGATGTACTAAGAATTTCCAGAGTGGGCAATAATCAGTCAATCAATCAATCAATCAATCAATCAATCAAATTAACAAGAATGGAGTTAGCGCGCGTTTTGCAATAAAACTCTTAATTATTTTAACGCTTTAGATTTGCTGTTTTGATCGGAAGTTTAAATATTCATATTCTCCATCCTGTAATGCTATTGTTTTATTTAGCCATAGAATTATGTTTCTGAGGATATTTTATACTCTTTTATTTGTTATTGCCATTTTTGTGCTATTTTGTGGCCTGTTTAATGTCTTTTGCTTTGATTTATTCACTGGTTTCGCCGTCCCTGATTCACCCGATACTTCGTCACTTGAATGACACTTTTTTACGTAAAGTCGCGTTAAACGATCAGCCTTATGTCAAGGATTATTCTGTATTAAATTGTGATTATTTTACCTCTCCTTACCCGACCCTTCGTATATTAAGTCACCTAATCTACAAAATGTCGGGTAACGCGACCACCCGACGCGAACGCGAACACCCGAAGGAACGAAGTAAGCCGCTTTAAAGGTACTAGCCCACATTTGCAAACCCACGAAAATCAAAACTGCATAAAACAGGTCCAATATGACTTCAAGTACAAGTTATAACAGTTACATACCTCACCTGTTGCTCTTTGTCTATACCATTCGATAAAAGAGAGAAAATCATCATTTTAAAATCAATTTTCAAACAGGGTTAACCCGACCCAAAATCGAATTACGAGCGCGGGCTAGCTACGTACATTAACTGACACATGTATCGCATGCATGTAGTACGTGCGTGGACCGGAGCTAGCGAGCGTTTTTATACGCATGCATACGGTGCATATTCATTTATTCTTATGAAAGTAATGGACTAAATGGAACAAAATTTTGCACAGGTGTTACTGCAATCATAACCAAACTCCATGCTAACTATGAGACCAATTGCTGCAGGTTTACAAATGTGGGCTACAACGGCGTAGCCAGGATTTCATCTTAGGGGGGGGCGGTTAGTCTGCGAGGGAGCGAAGCGACCGAGCCCGAGCGAGCGTAGCGAGCGAGGGGGGGAGGGTGTGGGAGGGGGGTGTCCCCCCTCCCACGGTAAGAACTTTTTGCATTTTGATGTTGTAAATGGTGCAATTTGATGCATGTTTTTGCGCGTTTTATCGACATGAAACAGTCCCACTTGTTTAAGGTAGCAGTTTATTTTGATGTCGATTATTATTGAACAATTTGCCTGTAAAATTGTATAATTTAAATAAACTTCTTGTATCAATTCTTTTCACTGAATCATGAACGCGACTGAACCCGAGCGAGCGGAGCGAGCGAGGGGGAGGGGAGGGTGTGGGAGGGGGGTGTCCCCCCTCCCACGGTGAGAACTTTTTGCATTTTGATGTTGCAAATAGTGCAATTTGATGCTTGATTTTGCGCGTTTTATCGACGTGAAACAGTCCCACTTGTTTAAGGTAGCAGTATATTTTAGTGTAGATTATTATTGAACAATTTGCCTATAAAATGGTATCATTTAAATACACTTCTAGTATCAATTCTTTTCACTGAATATCATGAACGCGACTGAACGCGAGCGAACGGAGCGAGCGAAGGGGGAGGGGAGGGTGTGGGAGGGGGTGTCCCCCCTCCCACGGTAAGAACTTTTTGCATTTTGATGTTGTAAATGGTTCAATTTGATGCATGTTTTTGCATGTTTTAACGAGTTAAAACAGTGCCACTTGTTTGAGGTTGCAGTATATCTTGATGTAGATTATCATTGAACAATTTGCCTGTAATATGGCATGATTTAAATACACTTCTTGTATTAATTTTTTCATGAATATCATGAACGCGACTGAACCCGAGCGAGCGGAGCGAGCGAGGGGGAGGGGAGGGTGTGGGAGTGGGGTGTCCCCCCTCCCACGGTAAGAACTTTTTGCATTTTGATGTTGTAAATGGTGCAATTTGATGCATGGTCATGCCGTCAATCCCTCGTTTGAGGCGAGTCCCCAACTGGGGTTCCCCAAAGTGGGGTGCGTATATTTGTCGTTTGGGAGTTGGGAGTCGAAGTACTGGTCCATTGCAAATAAACTTTCTGCTCAGACGTGACAAACCTGGAGGCCAAGCCAGGGTTTGATGACTCCAGCGGCTGTCGTATTACGTAAGAGCATGATAAGGATATCTGCCTGTGGCAGACCATTCAAAGTGAACTCAATTTTCTCTATCCTTTTTATAGTTTTCAATTGTACATTCTATTGAGAAATTCTATGGTCATCCATTTTACATTTCGAACGAAAAAAATTGACCCGTAAATAACGAAAATACAGGAATAAAAAGGAGAGCATTACCAGTTTGCCGGTGCTGACAATGTGCTATTTGGCAGTGAGTTACAACGGGGAGGTGAGACTACCTCCCTGGTTACAATCAGCCTGCTGACTGGATCATTGAGAAAGCAGCTGTCGTATTACGTAAGAGCATGATAAGGATATCTGCCTGTGGCAGACCATTCAAAGTGAACTCAATTTTCTCTATCCTTTCTAAAGTTTTCAATTTTATATTCTATTGAGAAATTCTATGGTCATCCATTTTACATTTCAAACGAAAAAAATTGACCCGTAAATAACGAAAATACATGAATAAGAAGGAGAGCATTGCCAGTTTGCCGGTGCTGACAATGTGCTATTTGGCAGTGAGTTACAACGGGGAGGTGAGACTACCTCCCTGGTTACAATCAGCCTGCTGAGAAAGAGAGAGAGAGGGAGAGAGAGAGAGAGAGAGAGAGAGGGGGGGGGAGAGATGGGGGAGGGAGAAGGGGAGAGACAAAATGGAATGACAATAGTTCCACTGACTGCAGTACAGGCATGCTCTGTCTGCATACGCTGAATGTCTACACTCACACACACACACGTACACACACACACACACGCACCATGGAGCTACATAGCCCATGCCAAAACCAAAACAATCTCCTCCTCTCGCGGTGCCCCCCCCCCCCCTCCTGTGGTGCTGTGGCGATGACTGATGCTTAGATTAGGACAGGGTCAAGAAACAGGTGTTTTATATCTTTGACTTTAAGTCATTGATTGCCAAGATATGCACTGGCATTATTTACGGGGGGTGTAGCCTCTTCAAACGAGAGATTTGCGTCATGTTTTGCGCGTTTTATCGACGTGAAACAGTCCCACTTGTTTAAGGTGGCAGTTTATTTTGATGTCGATTATTATTGAACAATTTGCCTGTAAAATTGTATAATTTGAATACACTTCTTGTATCGATTCTTTTCACTGAATCATGAACGCGACTGAACCCGAGCGAGCGGAGCGAGCGAGGGGGAGGGGAGGGTGTGGGAGGGGGGTGTCCCCCCTCCCACGGTGAGAACTTTTTGCATTTTGATGTTGCAAATAGTGCAATTTGATGCTTGTTTTTGCGCGTTTTATCGACGTGAAACAGTCCCACTTGTTTAAGGTTGCCGTATATCTTGATGTAGATTATCATTGAACAATTTGCCTGTAATATGGCATGATTTAAATACACTTCTTGTATTAATTTTTTCACTGAATATCATGAACGCGACTGAACCCGAGCGAACGGAGCGAGCGCGGGGGAGGGGAGATGTGGGAGGGGGGTGTCCCCCTTCCCACGGTAAGAACTTTTTGCATTTTGATGTTGCAAATGGTGCAGTTTGATGCATGTTTTTGCGCGTTTTATCGACGTGAAACAGTCCCACTTGTTTAAGGTAGCAGTATATTTTGGTGTAGATTATTATTGAACAATTTGCCTATAAAATGGTATTATTTAAATACACTTCTAGTATTAATTCTTTTCACTGAATATCATGAACGCGACTGAACCCGAGCGAGCGGAGCGAGCGAAGGGGGAGGGGAGGGTGTGGGAGGGGGTGTCCCCCCTCCCACGGTAAGAACTTTTTGCATTTTGATGTTGCAAATGGTGCAATTTGATGCATGTTTTTGCGTGTTTTAACGAGTTGAAACAGTCCCACTTGTTTAAGGTTGCAGTATATCTTGATGTAGATCATCATTGAACAATTAGCCTGTAATATGGAATGATTTAAATACACTTCTTGTATTAATTTTTTCACTGAATATCATGAACGCGACTGAACCCGAGCGAACGGAGCGAGCGCGGGGGAGGGGAGATGTGGGAGGGGGGTGTCCCCCTTCCCACGGTAAGAACTTTTTGCATTTTGATGTTGCAAATGGTGCAGTTTGATGCATGTTTTTGCGCGTTTTATCGACGTGAAACAGTCCCACTTGTTTAAGGTAGCAGTATATTTTGGTGTAGATTATTATTGAACAATTTGCCTATAAAATGGTATTATTTAAATACACTTCTTGTATCAATTTTTTTCTCTGAATATCATGAACGCGACTGAACCCGAACGAGCGGAGCGAGCGAGGGGGGAGGGGAAGGTGTGGGAGAACTTTTTGCATTTTGATGTTGCAAATGGTGCAATTTGATGCATGTTTTTGCGTGTTTTAACGAGTTGAAACAGTCCCACTTGTTTAAGGTTGCAGTATATTTTAGTGTAGATTATTATTGAACAATATGCCTATAAAATGGTATCATTTAAATAATCTTCTTGTATTAATTCTTACACTGAATATCATGAACGCTGTCTGTTCAGCAATCAAACAGAAAAAGCATGCACACGAGGGTGTAGATGATAGGGGCATATCCCCTCCCACACGAACGTGATTTTGCGTTTTCAGACCTGAAATTCAGCGATCTGGTGCAAATTTTTGGTGCAATACTTTTTCATCGAAGTGTTAAAATCACGGAATTTAGCTCTTATTCCGAATGTGCACCATCTGTGTGTATGTATAAAGTCTAGTGAGGTAGAGCTTAGGGGAAGGGGGATTTCCCCTCCCGCTCGCGGAGCTTTTGCGTTTTTAGAATTGAAATAAAGCGATCTGGGTATAGCCACAGTCTACTTCTATGCATGGCGGAAGGGGGGGGGGAGGGGCGGGCGAGCAGGGAGAAGGCGTGGGCGAGTGTTATCTCCACCCTTCCCTTCCGATGGAGCTTTTGCCTTTTTGAGGTTGAAATTGAGATATCTCGTATACGCATATTTGATGGAATCAACATTTGGGAAATCACAAAAAAAAAACAACCAACTGATGGGGAGGGGGGGGGGGACTGAGGGAGGAAAGGGTCGATTAAAAGGGGAAACTCCCCTTATACATGAGGGAACCTTGAGTTTTCGGAATATAAGTGATAAGTCTTGTGCACTCAGAATTATTCATAATTTTTGTGCAAATCTAAAAAGTGTACTAAGCTAGGGAAAGAGGCACAGAGGGGGAGGGTTTGGGAGGGGGTTTCCCCCTCCCAAGCACGAGAGATTTTGCATATTTTGAATTGAAATTCAACGATCTGGTGCACAATTTGAGTGAAATATTCAAAAAAATATCTTATTTGATGAAAGGTTGCAAAGGAGACCCGCTTCATGTGCATGCATACAGTATACACGCATTTTTTTTTTCCGCCTCCCAAATCCCCGGTCCAAATCTTAGGGGGGGCGACCGCCCCCATCGCCCCCCCCTGGCTACGCCAGTGGTTGGGCTAATACCTTTAAGATGGGCGCTGAAATGTTGAATTCCTCGATACAATGAACACATTCAAAAGCCAGTTGCCTGAACTTTGTACTTTTCATTTCAGCATTGAATAGTTTGTCTGGTAATTCCTGTTAGACGTTACGTATGAATGTGTACAACCGCCAAACATCGTTTTCCTAATAGCAAACTGTTCAAGTTGAACATAATCATCTGAAGGACTGCTTCTTTTCGACTAATCACAGTGATGAGGGGACATGCATCAACATAGTTTGCTGCTGTTCGCTGCTTTCACTCATTGTCAAGGTGTCAATCATTCAATGGTTGTGCACAACGTTCATCGACTTTGAGACTGCCAAGATTGATAGGGGTATACACCAGACGGAAGGAGGACAAAAAAGGCGTGGTCTTTGAACCTTGGTAACTAATACACTGTACCCTTCATGGACTAACTTCATTTACCTTACTGTCATATTTTAGTACAACAGAATTAGCATAGTTCCTCTAAGCCTTGTTGCACGTCGCTGTGTGATACTCGTATGTTTCTTATGTGATATTTATTAAGTTGGTTGGAGAGGCCCAAGGGCCATAGTGATTTTGATGGCAACTTTAAAATAGGGAAGCGCACCAGAGAAAGCCTTCAATCTTGTTAATGTACCTTTGTATTTCGCTTGTTTTGTTTATTTATCTGCTATCACTTGTATTGTCTTGCAAATGCCGAATCAATAATGATAATAACTAGAGAAGCACTCTGAGAGAGCAGGCCTCCGCCAAGCATGCAGCTCATTTCCACCACTGATCTTTTGTTCTACCACAGAGATATCAGTGATTTCTACCCATACGTACTTATAGCGGGGCTAGCATGCTAAAAGTGTTTATAGTGTGCTAGAGTCGCCCGATTTCCCAATATAAAAGCCTTTGTTACGTCAAAAGCCCTATGCTGCACGGCGCGCAAGCAAAACTCAAATACGCGCCCTAACAAAAAAGTCCTGTGGTACTCCCTGTGGTACTTGTCGGTACCACACAATGTACCACACACTTGTAATGTTACCACAGGAACTGTGTGGTACTGTACCACAGGCTTGTAGGGTACTCCCTGTAGTACTTGTCAGTACCACACAATGTACCACATAAATGAATGTTACCACAGGAACTGTGTGGTACTGTTTTACATGCTCATGTGGTACTCCCTGTGGTACTGGTTGGTACCACACAATGTACCACACAAATATATGTTAACACAGGAACTGTGTGGTACTCTGGGATGTACCACAGGGCAGTACCACAGGACATTACCACAGGAAAGTTCCACAGGACAGTACCACAAGACATTATACACACAAATTGTCCTGTGGTATTTTGGGATGTATACCACACAACAGTGCCACAGGACAGTACCACATGAATTGTCCTGTGGTATTTTGGGACGTACCACAGGAGAGTACAACAGGAAAGTACCACAGGATAGTACCACAGGACAGTACCACACGACTTGTTCTGTGGTATTTTAGGACGTACCACAGGACAGTACCACAGGGCAGTTCCACGTCAGGAAATTACTACAGGATAGTACCACAGGACAGTACCACAGGAATTGTCCTGTGGTATTTTGGGACGTACCACAGGACAGTACCACAGGATAGTACCACAGGACAGTACCTCACGACTTGCCCTGTGGTATTTTGGGACGTACCACAGGACAGTACCACAGGGCAGTACCACAGGACAGTACCACAGGACAGTACCACAGGAAAGTACCACAGGATAGTACCACAGGACAGTACCACACGACTTGTCCTGTGGTATTTTGGGACGTACCACAGGAAAGTACCACAGGATAGTACCACAGGACAGTACCACACGACTCGTCCTGTGGTATTTTGGGACGTACCACAGGACAGTACCACAGGGCAGTACCACAGGAAAGTACCACAGGGCAGTACCACACGACTTGTCCTGTGGTATTTTGGGACATACCACAGGACAGTACCACAGGAATTGTCCTGTGGTATTTTGGGACATACCACAGGACAGTACCACAGGACAGTACCACAGGATATTACCACAGGGCAGTACCTCACGACTTGTCCTGTGGTATTTTGGGACGTACCACAGGACAGTACCACAGGGCAGTACCACAGGACAATACCACAGGGCAGTACCACAGGAAAGTACCACAGGATAGTACCACAGGACAGTACCTCACGACTTGTCCTGTGGTATTTTGGGACGTACCACAGGACAGTACCACAGGGCAGTACCACAGGACAATACCACAGGGCAGTACCACAGGACAGTACCACAGGAAAGTACCACAGGATAGTACCACAGGACAGTACCACACGACTTTTCCTGTGGTATTTTGGGACGTACCACAGGGCAGTACCACAGGACAGTACCACAGGATAGTACCACAGGACAGTACCACACGACTTGTCCCGTGGTATTTTGGGACGTACCACAGGACAGTACCACAGGGCAGTACCACAGGGCAGTACCACAGGACAATACCACAGGAAACTACCACAGAATAGTACCACAGGACAGTACCACACGAATTGTCCTGTGGAATTTTGGGACGTACCACAGGACAGTACGACAGGAATTCCTGTGGTAATTTTCGATGTATACCACAGGAGAGTACCACAGGAACTGTCCAAAATCCCACAGGAAATTCATAATATGGTGCTATTCCACACAGAAGTACCAAACAGCAAATTAAATTCGTAAGTACCACAGAAAAATGCTACAGGATATTCTTTTTTTTTTCTTAACATTTTATACCAGAGGACTATCACATCAGGAGAATATCAAACAGCAGTACCACACAGGAGTACCACACAGGAAAATTGTAAGGCAGAATCAACTGAAATTTATAAGAAATACAAACAAAAAAGCACATATTAATATTCCTCAATTAATTGATAGATGAGTTATGCTATGAATTATAACAATTGATTTGCCATTACTTATCCTGTCCTATACTCCTACAGTATTACCTATTTAGTGAAAGTGCTGATGTAAAGCATGAGAAATTTCATAAGGACTTCTGTGGTATTCCTGTGGTACTCCTGTGGTACAAATTTTTACATAGCTCATGAATATTCATAAAAAGCGCTCTAGATTTTAGAAAATACATATATGACTTAAAAAGTCAAAGTATTAATGATGGAACTTACTTTGAACTTTATGAAAGATTGTCTAATTATGTTATGTTATTCCCAATATCATAGATATTGTTATGAAAGTGTAATTTCATATCTTGATAATAAAGTATAATCGAGTTAGTAACCATGCCTTAATGCTTTGCGGATAGACGGCCATATATATATGTACTGAGAGGGTCGATGGCTACCTAGGAATAGAATATGACTATATAGATCTATTATAGGACTAGATTGGCACTTGGCCATTAGACTCTCGTTTGAGGTTATATGTTAGGAGTAGGACAGGTTATTAAGTAGGGCCATGTTTGTCCTAAAATCCATCACTCACCTATCAGAAATATTCCTTGAAATGTGGCTAAAAAGCTCCCAGATTTTTTTTTTTTCGATCTATCCTGTGTGGTACTCTCCTGTGGTACCATGGAAATGCTGTGTGGTACTGCCCTGTGGTAATGCTGTGTGGTAATGATCGACCTGTGGTACTGTCCTGTGGTACTGTCCCAAAATACCACAGGACAGTTCCTGTGGTACTGTTCTGTGGTACTAGTCCTGTGGTACTGCCCTGTGGTACGTCCCAAAATACCACAGGAATTCCTGTGGTACTGTTCTGTGGTACCGGTCCTGTGGTACTTTCCTGTGGTACTGCCCTGTGGTACGTCCCAAAATACCACAGGAATTCCTGTGGTACTGTCCTGTGGTATGTCCCAAAATACCACAGGACAATTCCTGTGGTACTGTCCTGTGGTACTGTCCTGTGGTACTTTCCTGTGGTACTGTCCTGTGGTACCGTCCTGTGGTAATTACCACAGGAGTACCACAGGACTTTTTCGTAAGGGCGCAGCCTGAACTCCTAAGTTCATTGACCCTACCTTCCAAAATATCAAAAATCCTTTCCCAAAAAACTCTCGGATCATTACCAAAAGTTAATCGTTTGTTACTTGTGTCATTCTCAAAGTTCTTCTTCAGAAGAAGAAGAAGAAGAAGAACTTTCCTGCAAGTTTCATCCCAATCCGTTAACTACTTTTTGAGTTATTTTGCACACGGACAAACTAACTAACTTACGAACAAACAAACCAACGGTAACGAAAACATAGCCTCCTCCCTTGGCGGAGGTACAGTAATAATGAAAATTCAGTCGGTGTATTCAAACCACTCAGTGATTTTACGCTCACGCCACACAGTAACCCGTTTACCATGCCTATGGTGCGCACGTATTTCTTGGTACACACATCAATTCCATAATGTACTGTAGAAGGTGCATTAAACCTGACCACGTGCATGGTTCCTTAATTTTTTGTTTTGTTTTGTCTTTGTTTTTTGTTTTAACACGGACAAGTTCTGACATTTCAACGCAAGCTCTACACTGGTGTATGAAGTTCTGCAAAGGCAGGCTGCAACAAAATAGGAAACATATTTCATTGACATTATTATAGAGCAATGAACATAGCCCTATCAAGAAGACGGAATATTTGTAGTTTGGTTGTCTTTTCAGATATTTAGCTACTCAATAGTGGTGCAGCCATGCGTGGATTGTTGTCTCACAAGGCTCACAAGGCGGGGAATCTCACAGACTGTTACAGAGGTGCTGTGCAGTTTCCGATCATAATGCACTAGGCCAGGAGCTAGCTGCTAGACATAAACCTCACTTATTATATAGCTCAAAAGGTTTGACCCCTTAGAGTTACTGGGCCCTACCTCATCACGAAAATGCGCCACTTTCCTAATCCGTGCTATGAAGGCAGGTTCGTCCCCAGTTGAATGTTTCCAGGTAAGCATGCCTGTACAGTGACTGGGCATCAAACTGCACATTACTTGAATATGAGACCGTTCTGAAGCAAATAGTTTTCACAAAACAATAGATATATGAGTCCCACAAGAATTGGAACAATCATCCCCCAGCATTCCCACTGATTCCCACTGATCAGTTACAAGCCATCCCCTTTAAGACAATAACAAAAAGTGAATTAAGTTGCAAAAATAAAGTTTTTACCTTTACAATATCTTTGAAACCAAAAAGCTCAAAAAAGGCAAAAAAAATGAGGAAAATCAAGAATCTTTTGACAAATACAGATTCAGTGTGGTGGGAATGCTATATCCTGTAATAGTGCACCCACACACACACACACACACACACATACACACAAACACACACACACACACAGGTACAGTTCATACTTGACTCCACGTAGCCAATGTATTGTTATGTGTACCGGTACACAAAACATGTCACGTACAGCTATATGGTACCTCGCACATGATAGATGTCTGACCTACACAATAGTAGAACGATATTCAGAAAACATAATGAAAATCTACTGTTTTTCCACTTTTCTCACATAATAAAAGGTCAATTTCATACTCTTGTCATGTTTGTCATTCAGGTTCCTATTCCGAGCTGGATATCTCTAAAGGCTTCCAACTTGGATGTGTTCTCCCTAGTTAGTAGTGTGTAAGACTGCATGGAAGGTTAATTTGAGATACTCAGGTGAGCTCTGAACCCGTGGGTCTCTTGTTCAGAAAGTAACTGAGTGACAAGGCACCAAAGTATGACAAAAAGAATCTACTTCAATATATACCAAACTCATGTAACTTTTGTACATCAACTTATAGATAAACATGATCTTAATGAGTTGATGTACCCTCCCTCTTGCAACAAAAAAAAGTATTGTAACATAGTTGCAAATATGCATTGGACAATTCAAAGCTGTCAATTTTGTGTACTTATTGAGCACACTTGGACGCTAATTTGAAGTTAAAGTATGAAAATCGTTTCTGTTCAATGTTGTTTACATTGATTAATGTTCAGAGGCTTTATTTGAGGAAATTATGGGTGGCAAAGTAGGCCTATTTGCAAATTCATGCAAATTCATGCAACTAGGACTGGTGTAAAGATAATCATTAAAGTTGTGAATTGTAAATGTTTTCTGCCTTTGAAACAATAGACACAGACATCATAATCAACATTGTCCAGGTTGTACGTTATGTATATCCTTATTGTGATTTGAATAAGGGATACGAAGATTTTTAGTGACTTACTCCTAAATGTGAGTGCTGATGCAGCAATTATTCAGCAATAAGAGACACAAAGGGACCCACTTCCGGATGAAATAATCGGATTTATGGCCTGCACAAGCCATATGGCGGCCATTTTGCAAATGATTATAGGCATATTATGCAAATTGTGTATATTCTAAAGTCACAACTGACATCCTAATAGTGTTCCTTGACATGAAAAACATAGATTTAGAGAACAGAATTTAATTTCTACTGGTTTTACGTACACAGATATGAACAGGCCATTATGAGGCCATTTTGGATATATATTTATGCAACTTTGAGCAAAGTTTGTAAAAAGATGTATTTCTGAGTTACTACTGATGTCATAATTGTGTTCCGTGACCTAAATAATATAGGTTTGGACACAGGAACTAACTTTTTCTATTGGTTTTATGTCCCAGGATATAAGCGTACATATAGATTACATGGCGGCCTTTGAATTTATGCAAATTAGGCATTGATCCACTACTCAAATTTTAGGGAACTTTTAGCGTGTTATTTTGGTAGCTCTTTCAGGTTAAATGCAAGTGGAATGGTTTCTGTTGCAATTTGTTTTGGGTCATTTCATATTATGACTGGACTAATTCAACAAAATAAGTAATGCAAATCAATTTGCCAAAATCAACCCATGAACTTTACAAAGCCTCTGTAACCAGAAAGGCAAGAAAAATAATGGAGGAAAATAAAGCATCTTCTGTAAATATTGAAAAACACACGAGAAGAAGCAACGGTAACAAAGATGGGAGAAATTTGAAATGTTATTCAAACTTGAAAAATTTTGAAAGAATATTTGGTCCTTGAATTTATTCCATGAAATCTTAAATTCCTAAATTAAATAAATAAGAATGAGAAATTCTGACCATTTTATCACCATTGCCGCTCACTCCCTGTGTTATTTAAACTTTGAATTGACAGAACGTTTTCATGTTCGACTTTAATTTCCGCCATATGGTTTTTGTTTGAGAATAAAGAGAAACAAGAGAACACAAACTTTTTTCTGCTATTTCATTCATGTCCTCATTGCATGTAATTGGTCTTTTTTTCGTCACTGTTATCTGGAAGGACATTTGCATATTAATTTCGATATGTTAATTTCTGCTATTTTTACTTTTGTGCCTTGGAGGACAAAAACGAATGTGTTCACTCATCCGTTAAATCTAACAGCTTAACACCTTCTTAGCTTTCCTTTGATATGGTATATGACACCATGATTTTTATCAAAATCTATGAAAAATATGAACTCTAAAAGAAGTGTCTACTTTTTCTTTTATATTTTGCTGAGTGTATTTTTTCATTTCTTGTCAAGAAATCTTGTCTATCTCATACAGATGAATTTTTCCATAAGAACAAAATTTTGAAATTGTCAGATTTGTTTTATTACAATTTAGGGATATTCATGTACAAATTATCCAAAAATGATCTTCCTGATATTTTTTTGCATATGTTTAAAAGAAATTACTCTATTCATAACTATCCCACCCGTCAACGTGACGATTATCACCTACCACGTACCCGAACAATTTTTGCGAAAAAAAAAACAATTATGTATGCAGGGCCGAAGTACTGGAACGATCTCCCCATAGAACTCGCAGGTTGTTTGTCTTTGTCGACCTTCAAATACAAATTAAGACATAATTTATTGAATAATTACATTGCGTAAGTCCATTGAAATTTCCTTCTTTCTTGTTTATGTGCCTTTACCTGCTGTGTTGGTTGTTGTTATTCAAATCAGCTAAGCCTCTCTGTTTGCGCTCTTAAATTCCTTCACACCAGTACCCCTTTTGATACCCTAAGACTTCGGAACGCGTGAACAGCTGGCTTGTTGTATTCCCCTTAGTGCTATACTGGCTGGTAATTCTAATTAATTCCAAATTTTCTTTGAATGTTAGTACTTGTATGTTCACTCTTTAGGTTTCCCGTATCTCCTCCGAGGACTCGCATGTCGAGTTGTTCTCTTTTCACCGTTATTCAAATCATACTACTACACTATTGTCAACATTGTTAAATCAACTGTCCTTACATCTGCAGAATGTGGTTGTCTGTATATCACTATTAATGTATTGAGAAGATTCTGTTAGCGCACCAGGTATTTTTGCCTTTCATTTTTGTTTCTCTTTATTTTGGTCCTACGTTGCATCCGTGCTCCTCATCTTTACACTCTGTTCAGAATTTGGGACCTACGCTCAACAAGCTCGCTTTTAAGTAGGTTCCGTCATATTTCTTTAGCGTTATACATAGAACCAAACGTACGATGATTGACCACTATATGTTTTATATTCTTACATTAATTTACTGTACATCCAAGCCGGATATTATGATTCACTATGTTTTTATCATATTTGCTGTACATTCCTTCATTGAGAAGTATGAAAATAAATTGAAATTGAAATTGAAATTGAAATTGAAATTGAAAAAGAAGGAAATCTAGCGAAAAATTTTCAAGGGTCACAGAGAGTATTTGAAATCAAGAGCATGTTCGTGGCAAATGATAGCACTGGTGTTCAAAAACATGAACATCTTTATTCTATGAGTCTTTTCGAGTCTTTATCTTACGGCCCGATCTAATGACTTTTCCTTCTGTTTTCGTTTGTTGTTTGCTTATTTTTTGTCTTTTACTAGGGGTGTCCCTTATAACTCCCATGTTTCAAGACCATCACACTAGTTTTACACTATGGTCTATCATTGATAGGTTTATTCGCCTTTCACACTTTGTAATAATATGTCAAATTATGCATAATCAAAACCCCAAATGGGCCATTTTGACTGTGAATTTTGTGGTTTTTCCTTTAGTGTCGACGGACGACTGGGATCACGTCGATGTTACCATGGCAGCAAACTTCAAGGAGGACAAGAAATGCGTCGACTGTGGAGAAAAATCTGGGGCAATGTACAATGTAAAAGAAAAACAAATGCTATGTGATCCATGCGCTGAAAAGAAAGACTTCGCAATCAAGACTGGAAAGGAAGACAAGAAATGGTTTTGTGAAACACACGCAAAAGCCATCAAATTTTATTGCGGTTCGCATGATCTGGGAATCTGCCACTCCTGTGCAACCGTTCAACACGGACAGCCATGTGTCCTACACGACTTGGATGACATTGTCACTGAGAGAAAGACTGCTCTGAGAGACATGGTTGTCATGGCAACAAAAAAGAAGGCTGAATTGGGAAACCGCGAACAGCATGCCAAGCAACAAGAAGTTGATGCGACCAATCACTTTATGTCAGTGGAAAGTGAAATAAGATTGTTCTTCGAAGAGAAGCTGCGGCGCGAGGACGCCACCTTGCGGCGAGAGGAGGACAAGACAAAGCAGGAAGCAGAAGAAGAAATTTCTAAGATTAATGAGAAAAAAGAACAGCAATTGCTACAGAGCCGTAATAAAGCAAGAGCAAATAGAGAAAAAATAGTCAAAAGACAAGATGAACTATTGATCTCACTGACAGATATACGTGATGAGTATACTAGAAAATTCGATCATTGTCACCTTAAAATTAAGGAGAGTCAACTCGCCATGAGACAAGTTTTGAGTGACATTGAAACCCTTCTCCTCAGTAACAGACGACTGATCGAGGGAGGGAAAGATCTCGTAAGGTCACTGAACCAGGTCGTTGGGTCAGGTGATGAGAGGAAGGAGGAGGAGAACCCTGAAGGCATCTCAAGCAAAGTGAAAACTGTCCGATTTGTGAAAAGTGAGGAAGGCAAAGGCTACAAGGGGAGAGTGGATTGGTGTGGCGGGAAGTGGGAACTCAGAGACTCAATTGAAATTCCAGACGATTTTAAATTTCCAATGATAGCTGGATGTATCAACGAGGAGGAGGTGGTCATTTCAGACAGGTCCTTTGACAACGTGCAAACATATGTGACAAATGTCCGAACCAAAAAGACGGAAAAAGTGGCACAGAACGACCGTGAAACATTTATTGCTTCATGTACACTACTGGATGACAACACGATAGTCTGTGGCAAGCGGTGGCGAGGCTGTTCGGGACCAGTATTGAGCAAGGGCATCTCACTGTACAACAGGCAGTGGCAACTCCTCAGACACCTGGACATACCAAGACACATGCAGACAGACTACGCCAGGGTAGAAGTTGCCGTCGATGTTAATGGTATGCTCCTTGCTTGTGAGGCTGGTCAGTCTAATATCTACGTTATCGATTCGAAAAGTGGAAAGATTGAAAGCGTGATCACGTGCAAATCTGGGAATATGATCAGGATGCGTGGAGTTATGACGTGTGGGAAGATCATAGCTCGTCGTGCGCCATTTGATGACACATTGTTGGTAATCGATCGTCATGGAGATCAGACGGAGATAGAACATAATGATACAATCTGGTATGCGGCTATCGATCCTTTGACCGATAACCCTTACGTCGTGTGCTACAATGCAGAGAGCGATGTATGTTCCATTGATCGTATGTCTTACAACGGCGAGGCGGGAGTAAGAGAATTGTCCATCCCACTATGGGAGGGATTGAATACAAGAAATGAAAGACTCTGGCATGTTGTGTCATCAGGACTCATCCTCACCTCTGATGGCAAACTCATTTTGTGTGATGGAAGAAACATCATGATTTATGAGAAAAAGTTTACATTATAAACATTAGCCTGATATACTCAAAGTTGACGAATTCAGAGGATATTTCAATTGAAGGGATAAAAAAGACAATTTCATCACGAAAAAGAGGAATTTGAGAATAATTTGTTCTTGCGCTCTCGGCCAATAACTGATGATTTTCATTTATAGATGACATTTGGACAAATAAAATATGTGAATATCGCAAAGTACTAATCCTAGAAATTCAGAATAATCTATGTCCTTCGGTTAAGTATATCTGTGAATTTTTTAGATGATTTGTATAGATTCAATAAGCTTCTGGTATGAATGCGTCTCAATTCCCTTGTCATGTGTCCTTTATTAGCTGTAATGCATCACAGCACTCCATATCCCGACATTGACACGGGGTACCTAGACTAGTGTGAGCAGACAGTCTGACCTGCATGTAAAGACAAGGGAAAGATAAAAACATCTTACATCGTGTTATTTTTTTTATAATTTTAATTTTAAGACTTCGGGAAACACAAGGATAAGGGAATCAACCATTTTTTTTTTCTGTGTCCCGTTTTCATTTCTAAAATGGCATTCGAAATTCTAATGTATAGCTGTCACCGTTTGTATAGCAGTGTGCATAAGAATGTTGCCAGTGATTGGTAAAAGAAATTACTGGTACTTTATGGAAGATGATTTTGTAACAACAGTAAGCTCAGCAGTGCAGCAACGTCATAACATAGCGCTCGTATCAATACAGTGTGCGTGACTTCATGCTTCTGAAAAGTTTTAAGAGTCACCGCATTTGCCGTACACCCAACACTTTTCATGGACCGTACTGTTTATTTAGGCATGGTAGTTTCCTCATATAGGTAGTTACAATATAGTTCTCAAAAGTTACGTGTGCTAGAATGTGTTTCCCGTAGATTTGGAAATCACTCTACGTGTCAGTCAACAAAGGGTGATCATTCTGATATTTAGCAATCCGTGTTAAAGGAAACCAAAGCCCAAACATAAATGTAGATTGAGTGAAAGCAGCAAATGATATTAGTAGAAGTTTAAAGTTTAAGGAAAATCGGCCAATCGAAAGAAAGCCTTCTAATTTTTAGAGATTCGGTGCCGTCATCGCTGGATCACGACGCTATTGGGCCATTGCCGCATGAGAATCAGTATGAAATCGATATGCTTTTGTTATGGAAGTGTAAATGTCAGTCAGTTCATTTTACCCATACGCGTACGATATACATGGTTATGTATGTACACACACATACATACTTCTGAAAAATTCATTTTTCGTCAAATTGGACATTTCGACAGAAATGTATTCACTTTTAGTAGTCCCATACAGTAAACTCTTCAAAGTGTCGTGAAATTGTGATAAAATGGAAGAACAATGGAAAGAAAAAAAAATGTTCTAGGCTGCTAAGTCTCTTAGGATCCAGTCAGAAGCCCATGCGCATGCTTGACTCCTAAAGTAAGGTTAAACCAATCAAAATAAGAGGTTTCTTTATTTTTATTTATACATCTTCAAAATAAAATCTGCCATTGACTCGACAAAGCAATATGGGCGAAAATCTGCTAAAACAACGTCTTCCACGGAATTTTCCTAATTATTATTGTTGTGAACCTGTGTACAGTTGCCAAGTATGCTCTGAAGCTGTTAACTCATGCTGAAATTGTACTCGATGTATTATGTTCTTTACTCCACACACATAATAATAGCTTGGGTAATTGTCAGTCTATGTGTATTGTGTCTGCTTTGAGTCGTCTGAGCGTTGAAGTGGGGAATTTCTCGGTAACGAACACTTTCGAAAGCTGGCTATAGACTTGAATTTATTTGCACATATCCGCATTGAATTGCCCGGTCCAGCAACCGCAACCTGTAAGTCGTTACGTCTGAATGTGTACGGACATCGTTCTCCTAACATCAAACTGTTGAAGTTGAACATTACTCTCAAAAGGATTGCCTCTTTTCGATTGATCCCAGCGATGTGTGGACATGCATGTACATACGTGTAGTTTGCTGCTGTTCGCTGTTTTCACTCGTTTTGGTGTTTAATCATCGGTTGTGCGCAGCGTTCATCGCCTCTGAGTCTGCCAGCATTGATAAGGGTATAAATACACCAGACGGACGGAGGACGTAAATAGGCGTGGTCTTTGAGACTAGGTAATACACTCTACCCACAGTAGTAAACTTCATTCAGCTTATTTAATATTTCAATACAGCAGAATCTAGTTCCTTTTTAATCATCGGTTGTAGCGTTCATCCAACTCCCGGTTCTCTGATAATTCCAAGATTTACTACAATATGGGGCACACGTGCCTTTGGCCATGCTGCTCCCACTTATGGAATAACTTACCTTCAGCCGTAAAAAATTGTTCATCAGACTCCTTTAAAAGCAGTCTAAAAGCACTACTCATTACATGTACTTGATATTTGTACGTCCTTTATCTCCTTCACTTTCTCTTCCTTCCGCGCCTATAGAGCACTCTGCAGAGTGGATTTGGCGCTGTATAAATCATATCAATTATTATTATTTTATATCCATGTCACTGACTCGATCAAACCCTTAGCCTTGTTTCACGTCACATGTGTTATAAATATTCAACATGCTCACCAGCAGTACTAATTGTATACAATAATCGTATGCACGACAGAGCAACCCGTGTACTATGTCTATGGAGCGCACGTATTCCTTGGTACATACACTGTACATGTACATCCATTCCATGTGTATACTGTACAAGGTGCACTGAAGCTGGCCACCATGCATGGTTCTTTCCTGTTGTTTTTTAACACGCACACGTGCATGTACATGTAATTCTGGCAATGCCATGCAAGCTCTACACTATATTAGTGTCTGAAATTCTGCAAAGGCCAGGCTGAAACAAATAGGAAACATATATCATTGATTGAGTTGAGTTGAGTTTGAGTTTATTTTATTTATACACGGAAATAAAAGCCTGCTTTCAGCTGGACAGCTGTTTTTCAGCAAGGCCGTGTTTCACATCGAATAACAAAGTATACATACACACGGCGAAAATGCAAACATATGCAATGATATACAATAAATAACAAACACTGAACAAGTTACAAAGAAGATCAATGAGAAAAAAAGAAGAAAAAATTCAGATATTAAAAACAAAAAGGAAAATCAATATACTTCTATGGACACATTAAAGGACAAGTTCACCTTCATAAACATAAGGATTGAGAAAATGCAACAATATTAGTAGAACACATCAGTGAAAGTTTGAGGAAAATTGGACAATCGATGCAAAAGTTATGAATTTTTTAAATTTTTGTGTTGGAACCGCTGGATGAGGAGACTACTACAGCTTGTGAGTCATATGCGTACAACAGTATAAAGGAAATATAAAAGAAAATTCAACATATTTTCACTTTTTTCGCATAATAAAAGAGCAATTGACTTGCCTCTTTCTAAAGGCAGGGGGAATAATATTACCCATAACATTTATCGGTAACGAGTCGGGGGAATGTGTACTTTTTTCAAACGATGGAATTTTGTCAAATTCTCTTTATATTTTCCTTATATTGTTGTACGCATGTGACATCTAAGTTATTCATACACTGCAGTAGTCTTCTCATCCAGCGGGTACTGCAAAAAAAAACTTCAAAAATTCATAACTTTTGAACGGATTGTCTGATTTTCCTCAAACTTTCAATGATGTGTTCTACTAATATTGCTACATTCTCTCAATCCTTATGTTTATGAAGGTGAACTTGTCCTTTAAGGGATTTCCGCTAACTTCATGATCTCTCTCGAGAAACTTTTGATGTCACTAATTCTTCTTAAATGAACAGGAAGGTTATTGAAAGTTTTACATGCAACATATAATGGGCTATTTCGGACAAAATTAGATCGAGGTTTTGGCATCACAATTTGAGTATTTGAGTTTCGTAGAGTGTAATTTTCAAATGATCTGAGTTGAACACTAGAGGACAAAGTTGTTGGAGCAAGGTTATACAACAGTTTGAATATAAAGATTAAGGCTTGCTTTCCTCTTCTTTCTTTGAGTCGGTCGACCTGAAGAGAAGAATAAAGAGTTTCCCTATTGTAACGGGTGCCAACACCTTGCACCATTCTTAGGCATCTGTTCTGAATAACTTGCAATCGATGTAGTTGACCCGAGTGACCAGTCCTCCAGATTACACTACAGTAGTCCAAATGGGGTTGGATTAGAGTTTTGTATAACAACAGGGAGGTATCCTTATCAATGTACTTTCTTATACGCTTGACTGCATGAAAGACTTTAAGCGTTTTGCTTCTAACGTTTTCAATTTGGGGGTCCATGTTAGGTTTTCATCGAGAATGACCCCGAGATATCTGCATTCTGAAACTCTTTGCAGAGGTGTATTTTGAATGTTAAGATGAACATTCTGAAAATTTCGCAAATTCCGTTTAGATCCAATCAACATAAACTGACATTTGTTTACATTTAACAATAATTCGTTACTTTTAAACCATTCAAGAAGTGACACTAGGTCATCATTGATTGTTTTCTGTAAACAAGACGGATCCTTTGAAGGAAAATATAAACAAGTGTCATCTGCATATAGGGAAAGCGCACACTTCTTGACAGATTTATGCAGATCGTTTAAAGCTAAGATAAACAAAAGGGGCCCAAGAATGCTTCCCTGTGGCACTCCGCTTGTAACCGTCCTACTTGCTGACAAGTTTCCGTTTACCAAGGTTGACTGCTCTCTGTTAGTGAAATAATCACTGAACCAATGCAATGCTTGTGAGTCGAATCCAAGATATCTTAATTTCTCAATGACAACATCAAAGGAAATCAAATCGAACGCCTTTTCTAAATCCAGAGTAACGACACCAATTACATTTCCATTATCAATTTGTTTACACATTTCATCTGTCTAAATACCACAATGCGGTTAAAGTGGAATGACCAGGGCGGAAACCATGTTGATGCGAGCTGAGTATGTCATTTTGACACAGGTAACAATATATTTGATCAAATACAATTTTCTCTAATATTTTGGACATTACTGGTAAAATTGATATCGGTCTATAATTTGATGGGTTGTCTTTATCACCACCTTTGTGGATAGGTGTTACACGTGCCCTTTTCCATATACTTGGAATTTTACCAGTTTTCAATGACAGATTTAGAATGTGGGTCAAAGGTTCGACAATAAAATCAATAGTATCTTTTATGATACAGGCAGGAATTTGATCCAAACCAGTAGCTTTGTTCCTCGAAATATTTTTTGTAACATTCATTACATCATTTGGAGAAATTTGAGTAAAAGTGAACTGAGATCTAATCCTAGATAAATATTGTTGCATATTTTTACCAAATTTCGTATTAGACTCCTGTTTTCTTCTAGCAGCCAAGTTTACAAAATGATCATTCAAAGAGGCCGCTATTTCTTTTGAACCTTTAACTTCATTTCCCTCAATGATCAACTTTTGAATGGGAGTATCACTGTTTTTCTTTGGCATTATACGTCGTATTGATTTCCACATTGCATTTGTATCACCATTATTCCTTACAATGCTTTCAGACACATAAGCTCGTTTTGCTCGCCGTATCATATCAGTTACAGAGTTTCTCAATCTCTTATATAATTTCCAATCCTCGTCGATTTTAGAGCGAAGAGCTTGTTGTTTCATGTGATCTCTTTCACGCATCTTACGTAATATATCAATATTCATCCACGGTGACTCTCGATGCAGTATTCTTTTCCTTCGAAGGGGGGCATGTTTATCCAATAGAGGAATAAACTTATGAGAAAATTTGTCATACGCACTGTTCGGATCTGACTCACCCAGTACATCATCCCAGCTAATCTTTTCTAAATCAGCCTTAAAGTCCTCCAGATTAAGCATTTTCATATTTCGGCAATATGTAAACTTATGGTAACCTTTCCCAGCCTTGGCTTTACCTAAAGAGCAAACGATCATATAATGATCACTAATTGATAACGGCAGTACATCACAGAATTTCACTTTATCCTTACAAGATGAAAACAACACGTCTATCAATGTAGCTGTCGACGGTGTGATTCTTGTCGGCTTGTCGACATATTGCTTCAGATCGAAATCTTCAGCTAACATAATAATAGAACAATATAGTTTGGCTGTCTTTTCAGATATTTAGCTGCCCAATACAGTACTCTCCGCCTAATCGGCCATGGGTAGGCTCGAGCAGAGCGTTTCTTCCCCGACTACCCGATTAACAGAAGAACACGTCTTACCGGGGTATTCACAATTGACATACATAATGTGTATGGCACATGCATTGCACACTGTACCAAGCACCTACACTGTATGCTTAACACGTGTGCTTGCATGGAACATTGTACCTTACACTTGCTCAGTCACGAGCAATGATTTGCACTCTTATGAACAAATATATCTTCAGAAACTTTGGCGTTTTCCGAAATGAACACGTCTCTTTGCGTGCATTAGTTACGTAGAACGTCGGATTACTTTTCGAGAAGTGACTGGGGAAGAGTAAAATAATGAAGCTGCATGGTGTGCGTGGCCTGATTTCGTAGCAAACTTCCCATATTGTGAATGTTGTTGCGGAGCAAGGGAGGAGCGCAAGTGTTTTCAACTCCTGTCTGTCTATGCAACTATGAGTGCCAGCTACATTGTGTAATGTTCCTCTACGTGTGGCAAGTTGGTACTAGTACATGTGTTTTCATGTTTAATCACTCCTCAAATGATTGGTCTTTGCAAACTAAGTAGAGAATGCGATACCCATTTATGCGGAGAGGCAACCCGATTATCAGGTAATTTTAATGTGCATTGGAACTGATTTTGACATTACTATACGCAATTAAACGGAGTACCCGTTTAAGCGAAACCCGATTACGCGGAGAGTACTGTAGTGAAGTAGCCATGCGCGGATTGTTGTCAGACAAGGCGGGGAATCCCAGAAAGGTTACACAGAGGACCTGTGCTGAACAGTATGTTTCCGATCACAATGTACTAGGATAGGAGCTAGGTGTTGGTCATAAACCCCACTTATTAAATAGCTCACAAGGTTTGACCCCTCAGAGTTACTGGGGCCACCCTCATTGCAAAAATGCGCATCAGCCTGCAAGGGCGGGTTCGTCACCAAGCCCCCCCCCCCTCCCCCCCCCAAAAAAAAAATACCGCCCCCCCCCCCCCCCCGGACGGGTGCAATGACCATGGAACCAATATGGACCAAACTTGATCAGAAGAAGATTGTACATATAAAACTGATAAAATATTTGGACACAGGGAAGGGGTTATTGCCAGACTGCTCAACCTCCCCCCCCCCCCCCCGGGTGTAATTTAACCCATGGATCCCATGGTTTTTACCACTGACATTTTTACCTCTGACATTTTTGCCCCTGCCATTTTTACCTCTGCCATTTTTACCCCTGCCATTTTTACCCCTGCCATTTTTACCTCTGCCATTTTTACCTCTGCCATTTTTACCTCTGCCATTTTTACCTCTGCCATTTTTACCCCTGCCATTTTTACCCCTGCCATTTTTACCCCTGCCATTTTTACCCCTGCCATTTTTACCCCTGCCATTTTTACCTCTGCCATTTTTACCTCTGCCATTTTTACCTCTGCCATTTTTACCCCTGCCATTTTTACCCCTGCCATTTTTACTCCTGCCATTTTTACCTCTGCCATTTTTACCTCTGCCATTTTTACCCCTGCCATTTTTACCCCTGCCATTTTTACACCGAACCGGTGGGTCATGATATCTTTTTAATCCATGCATATTACACAGAGTGGGCTATTTTTGTACATCATTCTATCTATTTATCATATCTATCTACATGTTGTGTGCCTAATTGCCAAACCTGCATGTACATGATAACTATTAGTTGAATGCTTATTATTTTAGTCTTTTTGTATGTTATTTTGGATAAAATGTGGTGTGTATATGCTGTAATGATAGTGCACACACCCGCACACACACACAACACACACAGGTACTGTTCATACATGACTCCACGTAGCCCGCATTATGTACACACCGGTATACAAAACATGTAACGTACAGCCATGGTACCTCGCACTTATGACAATGTCAGACCTACAGCTTGTGATATCACATGTGTAGAACGTTATGATAAATATAAACGAAATTAAACTCATTTTCACTTTTCTCGTATAATACGAAAGTACTTAAATTACTTCTTTCAAAAGACAGGGGAATAATATTACCCTTAACATACGTCAGTGACAAGTAGAGCAAATGTTCACTTTTTCAAAAAGAAAATGCAATTTTGTGAAATTGTCTTTCATTTTCCTTACAGATCTATAAATAAGGGTAGTTTTGTCATCCATCAGTGACTGTGCAGAAACTTCAAATTTCATAACTTTTGAACGGATTGTCCAATTTTCCCTAAACTTTCAATGATGTGTTCTACTGATTTGCTATAAGTATTCACTCAATTCACAATCTATTATAAAAGTGAACTTCTCATTAATGTCGGCACTTTCTACTCGAAGCGGATAATATTGCGAATTATGATTTCATTTGATAGGCAAGTGTTTATACAACCTATTTCCCCTG
Organism: Diadema antillarum; assembly: GCF_040938485.1. Lineage (NCBI taxonomy): Eukaryota > Metazoa > Echinodermata > Echinoidea > Diadematoida > Diadematidae > Diadema > Diadema antillarum. The sequence goes on from NW_027272831.1 coordinate 144,151, forward strand.
TAAACAATGTAATGCGAAGGATATATATATGTAATTATATATTAAATATATAATTATATGTATATATATATATACACACATTTAAAAAGCTTTTGAAATCACATATGTTCGCATCTTGTTTCGATTGAATTTTCAACGAATTGTTCATTGGTGTGTATATCTCTACTTATCTCTGTCTTCTTTTTCAACCTTCTTATGTACAATTATGACTATGATGTATGCTATTCTTTTCATAATTACGTCCCTCTGCGCCTCAGAATAGGATACTAGATCGAAGGCGCATTACAAATGCTGTACTTATTATTATTATATATACATATATATAATCATATGTATATATATATATATATATATACATATACATAATTATATGCATATATTTAATAAATTCTGCAAACGAGAAGAAAGAAAACACTTTTTCAAGTTAATTTATTTTCTCATAAATTATTCTGCTAATATTAATCTTTTATATACCATGTTAAATGTAATTTAATTGGCTATCAGCCTAGTACTAGGTCAATAAAAGGGAAAACTTTACGCATGAGGGAACACATCATTTTTTTTTCTTTCAAGGCACAACATTAAAATTGGAAACATGGACAAGTTGTTATTCAGGCGTAATATGCTCTTCCATATAACAATGTAACAAATGACACATTCAGCCAAATAAGAAATACAAATTAATTTGCAAAATCAACCTATGATCTCTATAATGCCTCTGCAACCCTCAAAAGATAAAGAAAGGAAAAAATTATGAAGGAAAATGAAGAATCTTCTGTAAAATCCATATTCAAAGGACTAATGAGAGGAAGCAAAAGTAACAAAAATTGTAGAAATGTAAAATGTTCTTCCAAGTTAAGATGTTTTGAAATAATATTTCGTCCTTGAATTTGTCTCATGAATTCTTAAATCCCTTAATTAAAAAGAATGTCTATTTTGTTCTCATTGTTATCTTGAAGGTCATTTGCAAATTCATTTCGATATGTCAATTTCTGCATATTTTTACTTTTGTGCCTTAAAAGACAAACAAGAAAATGTTCACTCATGCGTTAAATCTAAAAACTTGATAGCCAAACATCGGTATATGACACCATGATTTTTATGAAAATATATGAAAAATATGCACTTTAAAAGTATTGTATTATTTAATTTCTTGTCAAAGAAGGATATCTAGTGAAGGTTCACTGAGAGTGGACGAAATGATGAGTATGTTCGTGGAAAATGATAGCACTGATGTTTAAAAAAATTAAGATCTTCATTTTATGAGTCTTTCCTACTCTTCATCTTACAACTCGATCTGATGACTCTCGTTCTGTTTTTGTTTGTTGTTATTGTTTGTCTTTTGTTTACTAGGGGTGTCCCTTGTAATTACCGTATTTCATGACCATCACACTATAGTCATATTATATACTATATTTTATCATAGAGAGATTTATTCGTCTTTCACACTTTGTAATTATATGTCAACTCATGCATAATCAAAACCCAGAATTGGCCATTTCGATTGTATTACTGTATGTGAAACGCTGTGATTTTTGTGGTTTTTCCTTTAGTGTCGACAAATGACAGGGTAATTACCGTATTTCATGACCATCACACTATAGTCATATTATATACTATATTTTGTCATAGACAGATTTATTCGTCTTTCACACTTTGTAATTATATGTCAACTCATGCATAATCAAAACCTAGAATTGGCCATTTCGATTCTATTACTGTATGTGAAACGATGTGATTTTTGTGGTTTTTCCTTTAGTGTCGACAAATGACAGGGAGCACTTCGACGTTACCATGGCAGCAAACTTCAAGGAGGACAAGAAATGTATCGACTGTGGAAAAAAATCTGGGTCGATGTACAACGTGAAAGAAAAACAGATGCTATGTGATGGATGTGTAGAAAAGAAAGACTTCGCAATCAAGACCGGAAAGGAAGACAAGAAATGGGTTTGTGAAAAACACGGAAAAGCCATCAAATTCTATTGCGATTCGCACGATCTGGGAATCTGCCACTCCTGTGCAACCGTCCGACACGGACAGCCAAGTGTCCTTCACGACTTGGATGACATTGTCACTGAGAAAAAGACTGCTCTGAGAGACATGGCTGTCACGGCAACAAAAAAGATGGCTGAACTGGGAAACCGTGAACAGCATGCCAAGCAACAAGAAGTTGATGCGACCAATCACTTGATGTCAGTGGAAAGTGAAATAGGATTGTTCTTCGAAGAGAAGCTGCGTCGCGAGGACGCCAACTTGCGGCGAGAGGAAGACATGATAAAACGGGAAGCAGAAAAAGAAATTTCTAAAATTAATGAGAAAAAAGAAGAGAGATTGCTACAGAGCCGTAGTAAGGCAAAAGCAAAGAGAGAGAAAGTAGCCAAAGTACAAGAGGAACTATCGATCTCACTTACAGACATACGTAATGAGTATACTAGAAAATTCAAACATTGCAACCATCAAATTAGGGAGAGTCAACTCGCAATGAGAAAAGTTTTGAGTGACATTGAAACCCTTCTCCTCAGTAACAATCGACTGATCGAGGGAGGGAAAGATCTCGTAAGGTCACTGAACCAGGCCGTTGGGTCAGCTGATGATAGGAAGGAGGAGGAGGATCCTGAAGCCATCTCAAGCAAAGTGAAAACTGTCCGATTTGTGAAAAGTGAGGAAGGCAAAGGCTACAAGGGGAGAGTGGATTGGTGTAGCGGGAAGTGGGAACTCAGCGACTCAATTGAAATTCCAGAGGATGTAAAATTCCCAGTGATAGCTGGATGTATCAACGAGGAGGAGGTGGTTGTGTCAGACAGGTCTTTTGACAACGGCCAAACATATGTGACAAATATCCGATCCAAAAAGACGGAGAAAGCGGCACAGAACGACAGTGGAACATGTATTGCTTCATGTACACTACTGGATGACAACACGATAGTTTGTGGCAAGCAGCGGCGAGGCTGTTCGGGACCAGTCTTGACCAAGTGCATCTCACTGTACGACAGACAGTGGCAACTCCTCAGACACCTGGACATACCAAGACACGTGCGCAGAGGCTACACTTGGGTAGATGTTGCAGTCGATGTGAGTGGTATGATCCTTGCTTGTGAGATTGGTCAGTCTAATATCTACGTCATCGATTCGAAAAGTGGAAAGATTGAAAGCGTGATCACGTGCAAGTCTGGGGATATCAGGATGCGTGGAATTATGACCTGCGGGAAGATCATAGCTTGGTCATTTGATGAAACATTATTGGTAATCGATCGTCACGGAGACCAGATGGAGATGAAACATAGTGAGAGAATCTTGAATGTGGCTATTGATCCTTTGACCGATAACCCTTATGTTGTATGTTATGCAGAGAGCAATTTATGTTCCATTGATCGTATGTCTTACAACGGCGAGGCGGGAATAAGAGAATTGTCCCTGCCACTCTGTGAGGGATTGGATACAAGAAATGAAGGACTCTGCCATGTTGTGTTATCAGGACTCATCCTCACCTCTGATGGTAAACTCATTTTGTGTGATGGAAGAAACATCATGATCTATAAGAAAAAGTTTACATTATAAGCATTAGCCTGATATCCTCAAAGTTAACGATTTCTAAGGATATTTCAATTAGAGTGGTTAGTAATTTGTTTTTGCTTTCTTGAAACAATAATTGAAGACTTTTATATATCACGTAGGATATGTAATACCGTTAAATCCTAATCCTAAAAGTTCGGAAATGTCCTCTGGTTAAAACATCTGTGAATTCTTCAAATGATTTGTATAGATTTTATTGAGCTTTTGATGTGAATGCGTCTCAATTGCCTTGTCGTGTGTCCTGTATTAGCTGTAATGTAACACAACACTCCATATCCAGACATTGACATGGGGTAGAGAGAGTACATGTAGTTAGACAGGACTGGTGTTAGCAGACAGTCTGACCTGCATGTATAGACAAAGGCAATAAAAAAACATCTTATATCTGGTTAATCTTTTTATATTCAGACACATGGATAAAGAATCTTAACCATTCTTTCTGTTTTATTTCTACAACGGCATTCGAAATTTTAACAGTAGTATACATCCGTTACCGTTTGTTTTGCTAGACAGTGTATAACCAATTTCACGGTTACGTAGCCGTATACGAATTATGTCATGTTCACCACCTGCGAAACTTTTGACTCTCAATGTGTAATAAAACTTTTTCTCGGGACTGAGGTTTAAGTGGAGGTTTCTAATTTCACAAATGAAGCTTCTGGGCTTTATCTGAGTATAGTCCTTCTGTCACCAGATGGCTTTTCTGCTTTAGGTATTTGTGGGCCTACATGCATTCAGGTCACATCTGGGGATCTGGTGTTTATCAAACTATCACGTGAATACTGCATTCCATCGTAGAATTAATTTCCGTTCACATGTCGTGATAATTCAAGGTCCGATTGATTCACCTGCCGCGCGGATGTAGTTTCCCACCAGAACTAAACATGACATTATTGTTCTCACCTCGAGAAGAATGAACAGCATTGTGTTGAGATCAAACCTGACAAAGGGCGAAATAAGTCCTACCAGCCTGAACCAATTTCGAACCAATTAAAGGTTACCTGAAAAGAAAGAGGGATATTTCATACGCACAGCAGTGAAAATTTGATCAAAATCGGATGAAAATTGGGGAAGCCACGAAATTGTGAAATGAAGCTATTTTTGCCAAATTTCCAAACGGTTTTGGAACAGTTGATATGAATACGCAAATGAATGAGCTGATGTCAGCACCTCACAATTTGATGATGTTTAAAACCCTATTAACGAGAATCAATTCTTTTTTTTCTGCTCTTAAAGTGTAAAACTTATTCTTACTCCTGGCGGAAAACTTCAAAATAATGATCATACAGATATATTAGGATTTGAGACTGGGACGCAACTGCGTTAAAAAAAAGAAAAATGATGATTGCAAGATGTCAGGCGATGACGTCATCAACGCACATAATACTTGCGTATTCATAACACCTCTTCAATTACTGGTCGGTGAAAATTTGCAAAACTTCGAAATGTCATGACTTTTCTCATTTAAGTCCGATTTTGATCAAATTTTCATTATTATACTAAACAAATGTTACTCTTTCTTTTCAAAGTAAACTTCCAAACAAGCTGGTCTGGAATTGCCCTTTGATATTAAGAATATGGTCACAATGCTGGCTCCTCATGAAAATGAGAAAAGCACCACGATCTCTTTTCAACAAACCGATCTTTCTATTCCCTCACTTAAACTTACCTGTTCATATGTTTGTGTGCAAAATTTGTGCACAGTTGACTCATTGTCACTAAAAGGGTTAACAAAACGAAAGAAAGTTACTGAAGAGACATCGTTACTGGTAGCAGATCCTGAACAACGTCACAGAGTCTCCTCTGATCCCTTGTCACAAGATTTACTCACACTTGTTTGTCGGACGCATTTCGTTACTTTCTACTCATTCATATTGTTATCATCACTACAGTTTTACTACTATGGTTATCATGTTAGAAATTAAGTTGATAAGTATTTCTCCACCATCCATGCTTTACTTAATTAATTTTACAGTCTTATATTTCCATTATATCTGAACTATGGTATATAATTGCTTTGGGAAATACTCATCAATATTTGATTACAAAATTGTATTTGTTACTGCACATTGAAAAATGCATTTCATATCCAATTCATGTATCTTACGTTAATGTTGTTAGATCGGTCATTATTTTAGACAATCATCATGTTTATGTGCAGAGAGAGGGAGAGAGAGTGAGACATCGAGAGAGAAAGTGAAAGAGAGACCTGGGGTGGTATTCTGAAATCCTTCCTAGGAAGATATTTCTTCCTAAGTCAGGATTTTTTCCTAAGTGGTATTCTGAAAATCTTCCTAAGTTTCTTCCTAAGTAGACTTAGGAAGAAACTTAGGAAGGGGGAGGGAATATGCAAATTTCTGACTTAGGAAGAAGTTGGTATTCTAGAATGCACTTAGGAAAGAATTTTAGGAAAATATTTAGGAAAGCTCCACCCCTGTCCTAAGTACGTTGTTAAGAATAGCAAACTGCAAGCATCGTGATAGGCGCGCTTGTCAGTCATTGCGCGCACATGTACTTTGATGCGCGAAATGAGCGTGAGAAAGGGGACATGCCGCGCACTCGTATTTTGACCTACGTCATAGTAATATGCGATTGTCATTGGCAGACATCGGTTAGTTCCTTATGATACGGCATTTCGTATTGGCTTAGGAAAGGACGTGGGCGGGAATAAGGATGGCCTAATTTGCATTAAGAAGTGCCTAGGAAGAAATTTCAGAATACCAATTCTGTCTTTCCTAGGCACTTCCTAAGTTTCTGACTTAGGAAGAAACTTAGGAAGAAACTTAGGAAGATTTTCAGAATACCACCCAAGGTGTAAACCAGGGGCCGTATTCTGAGAGCTAATTAAGTGTCTGATTAGCACTTAATTACCGAATTGGTATTCTGAGAGCATGATTAAGTAGGGGGTATATTAACTACCATAGCAACAAGCGTTTTGGCGGGAAGGACTTACGCGTTTGCGCGTATCAATGCGCGTGCACCTCTGAGAGGACTTAATCACAGAGTTAATTACGAAATACGTATACGAATCGGTATTCTGAGGGTGTAATTAAGTATGAAAGTTAATGGAAAACTTAATGATACCAAAGAGTGTCATTAACTACTCCGATATCACGCAATACATCGTGTTTTCTCTGCCACAACGATGCTTACCGTCTTCGGTAACCGAGGAGCGGTTGAATGTTGTTATCGTGGTATCCGTAGAATTCAGAGAAAAAAAGAAATATAGCCGATCTTCGAGGAATTTTGTCGTTTTATGTGAGCAAAGAGGTTGAGATCTTCGCGTGCGTAGGTGAGGGGTTGTAATCAAATACCGGAGTGTGCGCACGGAGCTCTTGGGTTGTAATTACAGGGGGCGTGGAGGAGCGCGCATTGAGGGCATATTTGCGCGTGTAATCATCATTTTGGCTTCTAACAACGCGTCTGATTGGATGGAATAACAATTAGATGGGAGGGACCTAAGATAATTACAGGGGACTTAATCATACCTTAATTACGTCCTCAGAATACCGATTTTGCCCATGATTAAGGGGTAATTAACTTCACGACTTAATCACGAAGTTAATTACAGACTTAATTACGACCTCAGAATACCACCCCAGATGACAATGTTATGTGTACTGTACCATCGATGACTGAGACTTTAACTACGTTGTATGTCAATAATTAGGTATGAGTAGGGACACACAGAAAAAAAGTTCCAGTCCGGGAGTGTCCTGTAGATGTTGTTTCAAGTCTTCTTTGTTTTTAATGCCTAAGATGCCTTCAAAGGAGTGTCTTAGCAGAGTGTGTAATATACTGTAGAGTTTTAGTTCTCTCGCGGCAGATATCATTTAGACCTCGTCGATAGCACACATATGCTAGCTCGGTGGCAGGAAAGACACCCGCCACACCCAGACGCCATTTATATAGATGATGTTTTAAAGCACATTTTCGTTGACGGCCAGGAGCCACACCTCTGCATAGCCTCTGGGATTTGTTGTGCAGTAGACAGGACGAAGTGACATTTAAGCCTATTTTACACTGGTCACCGGTAAGTTTAGTTCTGGTTCTCACAATTTGTCGTTCCGTTTGAAGATACAAATCTATGTGGACTGCAAATGAGGTCGTTGCGGCTCTCAATGGAGAGTCTCAGTAGACAAGTGATAATGCATATTGTGGTTGTGTACAGCTTTTGATAATGGACGGTAAATTTTGATAACATAATAGATGTATGTGTTGTTGTATTTACGTTTACTGCAACATTATTTCATCGTGTGAACACATAAATTTACGTAAACTGGGACAGGGACGCAAGTCCCATATTTTCACTCTGATGTAATGATTTCAAGTTGGTCAAGTTGCAGCAACATTTTTCTTTTTTTTTTAAACTAGTATAGGTTGTCTCTTGGTACATGTTGTATTTGAATGATATTTGTAGTTGGCGCCGAGGTCGAGTTTACTCCCAGGCAATCGAATTCACAGCAGAGCGACTGTGTTGACCCGCCCCTCGCTACTGGAAGAGCCTATGGACGCTAGTAACCCCTGAACGCGTGTTTATCGCGACACTTTGGAGTTGGAAAAGGGCTCAGCTTTGAAATCCCGCATCCACGAACGTTCCACACATACACACAGCGGTTATCATACTGGGAGTGAGAGATTTTGACGCATGATTTGTGACTTTGTGGATGACGCAACTGAGAGCGTAACATAACGCACGTACATAATTAAGTACCATGATATGAACGCACCTGTAATGCTGTGAAGATGTGGTCTGTAAATGCAATGTGAACACAATCGAAAACCTGATAGCTGCAATGTGGGTTAGTACAGAACCCTAATGGCAGTGGAGTCGATGTTCGTATTGCTCTGTAAAGTGAATTACAGCGCTATCAATGGAGAAGTGAATAAGGTGACAAACTGAAAATTTTTGCAAGTGAAATCGGATCAAGCCAAGATCTTTGTGAATCATTATATCGCTTGCTAAGATGAATTTCATTTAATTATTATACCTGTGCTGTTGTTCATTCACACTGAATGAGTCACCCCTAATGTCGCATGTCATGAAATCTTCTTTTTTTATACCACATTGAGACTAATTTTGTACTGAAATGGTGTGGTGAGCTGACTTAATGATATTATGTTTGTCTGCCAAAAGGACTACATTTCTCCGTGCTTAATTCAGGGTGTTTTTTTTTATTTTTGTTTTTGTTCATTTTGTCTTTCATTCCTTCACCTGCATGTGAAACGTTTGATGGTAGGATACAGATTTGAAGAAAAATAATCTTAAAAAGTTCTAGATGAGGTAAGATTTTAAAAGCGTTTATTCAATATTCTAAAAGTTCATTGTTGTACACATGTGACTATCTCTTCACCCTCTATGTAGGAATAATGTGAGTTCCGTGTGATGTACAGTTTTGTGATTGTACCATGGATTGAATTGCCCATGACTGTGTTGTGCGGTGTAAACAAAGCTATATGTATGGTATATGTTACACCCAAGTGTAATATACAGGTGATGATTGTGTGTCATGGAATCGTACTGTCCTGTGGAACTGTCCTGTCGTAATGTCCCAAAATACCACAGGACAGTTCCTATGGTATAGGTACTGTCATGTGGTACTGTCCTGCGGTAATGTCCTGTGGTACTTTTTCTGCGGTAATGTCCCAAAATACCACAGGACAGGTCCTGTGGTACTGTCCTGTTAAAGGCCTACTGTCCTGTATCACACATCAGTGCCTGTGCTGACATATGTTTGTGTTGTACATGTGTGGTACTGACAAGTACCACAGGGAGTACCACATGAGCCTGTAATACAGTAGGCCTACCACACAGTTCCTGTGGTAACATATATTTGTGTGGTACATTGTGTGGTACCGACAAGTACTACAGGGAGTACCCTAAAAGCCTGTGGAACAGTACCACACAGTTCCTGTGGAAACATTGTTTGCGTGTGGCACCGACAAGTACTACAGGGAGTACCACAGGACTTTTTGTTAGGGGTATGCAGTCTGAAGCGTGGCGCCTCCCTGTCACGTGGTTGTTGATTGGCGCCCTAATGGAGGTACTGCTTCACTGTGTCTATTCTCTCCTTTTTATTTGTCCTTCTCTGAATATATAGAATACATATATAACATCATGTACCCAATTCTTCTCAATATCAATTATCTTATCATTACTCTTACATCATGAAATCCAGTCTGTTTATATCAACGATGGCGCGTGTTCTTCTTTCTGTTTTCCCCTTTTTTCTTCTTTTTCTTTTCTTCCTAATTTGATTTCATGTCAGTTGACATTTGTTTCCTTGATTTTGTTTTCTATGTGTTTGTAGTTCATTAAGTCATTATTCGTTCTCTTATGAATTTTCTAAGGGTCCCGAACCGTACATGTTTTGCTCTTTAGTAGGACCCTCTACTGTATATTGTATCACGTATACCAATCCTTGTATTGTGCATATATACCTTTAAAAATGCATTGATGTTACTCGTAATCACATGTATTTTGTTCATTTCTTTTTTATCATTATTACAAATAAGTTACGTCAATGCAATGTATATAATTTTCCTTGATTACTTAATGGAAATGCAAACAAAAAAATGACTTACAAGGTTCATGTGACCACAGAGACGAATTGCTTTTGACTAGGAAAAATCTATATGTTAAAGAGTTAAATCCATATCAATTAGGACACTTGATGTTTAATTTTAGAAAAAATGGCATGAAAAGTTGCAAAGTATTTAGTGATGTGTTTTGCAGACATGTAAATTTCCATAATGTATCCGACCATAAAATCCGATGAATTTCATTGACTTTTGCTCTACATCATCTTCGCCCAGAATACTTTTTGTACAGAACCGAGCTTTCGGAACCAATAGTGATGATTTAAAAGATGCACCACGCCTTGCTGTATTTAAGAGAAAATTAGAGACAGTTTTGGTTGTATTTTACGTAACATTTGAACCTTTGAAATTAGATAACATTTTCAAGTTACCATCCCATTCGATTAAATGAAAACTGTATACTTTCAATGATAGGCTTGTATACGGTACATGTATCGTAATATTGTAAGCCATGTATAAATGTATTGTAGTACCGTAATGTAACGTAAGTGAGGGGACTGCACAATACAACTTCGCTTTTAAGCAGCCCCTCAATTTTCATTTCCATCAAGTCCTTTAAGAACCAATATGTATTATTATGTTCCAAGATATGAAATCATTTGGAGTGTATTACCTATGTGTATTGATTGGAAATGAAAACAAAACAAAACATGAATGAATGAATGAATGAATGAATGAATGAATGAATGAACCTCCGACTGGTGACTTCTCCACACTGCGTCGTGGATAAACGAAAAACGGTAGGAGGCTGAGGAGTCAAGATGAAGTCGCTCTAGCCTACCGACAAAAATCAGCTTTTGGTTCGGCGATTCGTTACATGGATTATAATTGAATATGTTCAAATCTCTTCTGTGACGAGAAATGTGTGGAAAATGAACTTGGAAATGTGACAGTTTGGTGAAAATCCTGGTATAACGTGAACTTTGCTAACCTGAGTGGACCCTATATCATCGATCCCAGTCCCATGTATGCTTAGCGCGTGTCAGCCACCAGTGACCGGACGAGGATTGGCCTTCATAGTAAGCATAATTGTATCCGAGATTTCTGCTGCCATTATGTGACATTTATCAAGTAAGTGACATCTGTGAGTGTGGCAAATCGTTATACGTTTATGAAGCACTGATATGAGGTTAATGACTTTATAATTGAAGGGGTCGGTGCAATATAGTGTTAACCCACAAAATAGTCATTTTGAGATAATCGCTGTTGAATGTTCGAACAGTCCATACATTGTACATTAATAAAACATGAATGCATGCATTTTTACCATCTTATTGGTTGATTTAAACTATGATATTTTCACGGAGGTTAGAGTGAAGGATAAGGATTATGAAAATGCGTGTAACTCGATTTTGACAAAAGTGTGGGTTAGCACTATATTGCACCGACCCCTTCAATTATATGAATCTTACGAAACACAACCGTGATTGCAGTATATTGGAATCAACGGACCCCCCCCCCCCCCCCGTTCATGAACCTCAATTATCTTCCGCTTATATGTCGCTAACTCAAATTTGACTTTCTGTGATCTGAAACAAACTGGATGTCAAGTTATCAACAATTACCCATTATATTTGACATCAAAGTAAATTATCATCAGTTCCAATATGGCGACGTCGGCGGCTGGGGTTGATGACGCCACTGAAAAGCTCATTAATGACTTGTTTTCGCGCCTTCAAAAAGAAAACAAAGAGCTGCATACGTCGATTCACGTCACTATTCAGGAAGCCGTTCGGAGGGAGTAACTGTTCGAGAGATTGCAAAATCGCTTGGATGAACAGGAGAAGCGACTGATGGACGTCGAGGTACAAAACAAATCTCAATCCAAAGAGATAGCTCGCCTTTCTGCCATTGTAGAGGATCAACGCTCAACAATTAACAATCTACGTCTATCAACCGCGGACCTGGAACAGTATTCACGTAGAAACTGTTTGCAGTTCTTCGGTGTCAAAGAAGAAGACAAAGAAAGCACGGATGACCTCATTTGTAGCATCGCAAACGATCAACTCGGGCTGAACATCTCCAGGCAGGACATTGACCGCTCTCATCGCTTGGGTAATCCCAACAGAGGATCTCCGGGGAAGAATAGTGCGCGCGCCATGAAGCGACCACGCCCCATTGTGGTGAAGTTTACCTCGTATAGAACTCGCCATGCCGTAATCTCTCATCGTCGCCTTCTGAAAGGCTCCAACATCGTAATTCAGGAACAGTTGACAAAAGCAAATCTCCATCTTCTCAATAGTGCTAAGAAAAAAAGCAAGGTCCAATCCGCGTGGTCCAGTGATGGTCGTATAATCGCGAAAGTCACGGCAACAAATGGAAGAACAATAAACAAAGTAATCCGGAACGAGAGTGACTTAAATGGACTATGAACTTACACAGCTGGCCAATTTGCTGACATTTGTGCCTCACAATCACAATACAAATAAAGCTGTTTTATATTGTATATATATATATCTAAAGATATTAAATATGTACATTTGTATTAATTTAGCTACACGTAATTTAACTTAGTTAATGCCTCCCAAATATCCCTGTACCTTCTGTAAAAAAACGGTGAGAAATAACCAAAATGCTATGCTGTGTATTGTTTGTAATGAATGGGGTCATCTGAAATGCTCAAGTGAATCAGAATCGTTCTTTCGATCAAATGATGACTGGACATGTGATGCCTGTCTATTGGAAGGGTTTACCACTAGTTGATTGTTCAAACACATCCATTTCTAATGAATCATTTGATGACGTAAACCACCCTGTTTTAAATCGGTCACTTAATTCTGATCACGTGTTTGATGACCCTGTCAAATTGAGTTAAATAGACTGCAATCATATAAGGGACTAAAAATTGCCCATTTAAAATTGTTTGTCGTTATTAAAGTATATTGATGAATTAAGATCTATAGTTACTCAAAGTGATATAGACATAATGACTCTCAGTGAAACTCACTTATGCTCAAGCATTGATGATAATGAAGGTGTCTATTCCTGGTTATACATGTTTACGACGCGACCGAAATAGGAACGGAGGAGGAGTTGCTATGTTTATTAAAAATGATATCATATTTGTACGGAAGGATGAAATTCTGTCAAAATATGGATTTGGAAATAATTTTGTTACTGAAATCAAACTTCAAAAACAAAAGTCTTTTCTTTGTAATATGTTGGTATAGACCACCAAACTCGAACTTGAGATTTTTAATGCTTTTGAACATGTAATGCAAAATATTGATGATATGCAACTTCCTATTATATACTAGGGGACATGAATTGTGATGTGAGTAATAAGTGTATGGCTTGGCATACTAAAAGGCTTGTCGATATTATGGAGTGTTATAATTGCACTCAGTATATTAATGATTATACTCGAATCACAAGCAACTCGTCGACAACAGTTGATTTGATATTTGGTAATAGTAAATCAAAGATAAGCAAAAGGCGGAGTGGTCGAAGTATCGATGAGTGATCATTACATGAATATTGTGTCTTAGGAAGCTAAGTTGCAGTGATAATGTAAGTCATAAATACAAAAAAGGTAGAAGTTTAAAGAGATTCGATGAGGAGAGTCTTAGGAAGGATATGAAAGATATTGATTTTGATTCACTTTATCAAATGGAAGATCCAGAAGCAGCTTGTTCAGCTTTCTTCTCATTAATAATGCCAATTGTTGATAAACACGCCCCACTCAGGAATACACGATTAAACAAAAAGAATCTCCCTGGATGACAATCGACATATTTACAATTAATTCGCAAAAGAGATCGTTTGAAATATAAAGACCAAAAAATCTAAAAGCATAGATGATTGGGAAAAATATAAAAAAGCTCGAAATATAGTTACAAGCCATATTCGTCAAGCAAACGTAATTTCATTTCCACTAATATTGAATCTGCCGTAGGAGATGTTATAAAAAGGTATGGAAAACTCTTCGTTACTTGGCGCCTGAAAAGAAAGCTGACAGCGGTGCTTCTTCTATCAAGATGAATGATAATTACATTCATGGTCAAGAGGAGTCAAATGCCTTTAATGAATATTTCGTAACAATTGGTAAAGTTTTGCATATAATTTTGATGGTAATGTAAAGAGGCGTCACACTGAATCCCCCAGTTCTTATAAGGCTCAATTTGATTTTAATGATTGTTACAGTGGATGAGATTGAAAATATAATTAAGACGTTGCCGCTGAATAAAGCAACTGGACCGGATAATCTCCCAGCCAAGCTCCTTAGACATGTAGCTCTTATTATTTCCCCTCCAGTAACACACATCATTAATCAATCTTTACGTACGGGTATAATTCCCAGTCAATGGAAATGTGCACGTGTAACCCCAATTTTTAAAGGAGGTGATAAGACATGCATGGAGAATTATCGTCCGATTTCTGTCATTCCTATCCTAGCTAAGATAATGGAGAAGATTGTTTATAAGCAATTATTTCATTATGTAACGGAGAACAATATTTTATCTGATTGTCAATCGGGTTTTAGGCCAATGTATTCGACTCAGAGTGCCCTTCTAAATGTTTGTGATAAATGGTTGGTTGCAATTGATAACGGTAATATAGTTGGGGTGGTAATGATTGATCTAAAAAAGGCGTTCGATACGGTAGATCATAAAAACATTATTAGAAAAATTAGAAATGTATGGTTTCAGTGAAATAACTTTGGAGTGGTTTAAGAATTATTTTGTTGGTAGGAAACAATTCACTTCTGTAAATGGGCTACATTTCTGATGAAGAAGATATAGTATGCGGAGTACCCCAGGGTTCTTTATTGGGCCCCCACTTTTCTCTATTTTCTGTTAATGATATGCCGAATAATGCACACTGTTGTGATCTAGCTTTATACGCTGACGATACTTGTTTATTCACCTCATCCAAAGATCAAGGGGACATTACAAGAAAATTGAATGAAGATTTGTTGAGTTTGTTAATTGGGTTGAAAAGATAATAAGCTTATGGTTAATCCAAAGAAATGTGAAGTGATGTTTATTGGTTCACGCCAAAGGCTACAAAGAGTTAATAACCTCTTTAATGATTGCCATGTTTATATAGATGACAGTGAAATTAGAAAGGTTGAAGCTTGTAAGTATTTAGGGGTTGTTATTGACCAAAACCTTTTATGGCATAATCAGGTCGATCATGTTAAGAAAAAAGTTATTAAATGTATGTATCTTCTCAAGAGATTGCGGCCGTATATTAGTAATGACACTGCCTTGTTATTCTATAAATCAGTTTTGCAATGTCACTTTGATTATTGTAGTCCGGTTTGGGCAAATGCCTCCAAATCTTACCTTTCGCAATTACAAATACTACAAAATAGATCACTTCGTATTGTTATGAATGTTGATTATATGCATCCTTCTGATGATTTATATGACACATTGAAATTAGATCGGCTACATGTGAGATGGGCTAAACAACTGGCATGTACAATGTACCGTTCATTACATGAATTATACCCTCCCTATTTAAATCAAATGTTTTGTTTTCGACAGACTGCTTATAGCACAAGGTCCGGCCCGTCCAAATTGAAACTCATTCAACCGAAGACCAACTATGGTAAACGGTCCCTATCTTATCGAGGGGCCAAACTTTGGAATGAGCTTCATTATCCCTCTTCAACAATTGTATCAATTGAAGCATTCAAACGCTACGTAAATCACAGCCCCGATATACATATTTTTGCAGGATAATGAGTCAACAAAATCAGTAGATTATTAATTGAGATTGTACAAGAACGATTTTTCTCACCAATCCCCCACCCCTATTCCTCGATTTTTGATGTTGATTATATTATATGGTTTCTAATTTCTTAGTATGTAGGTGTTTTTTTTCCTTAGTTAAATTGTTTAGCTTATGCCATTCTGGCTTTTTTATGTAATTTCAGTTGTATATTATTGATTGATTTGTTGTTTGTACTGATGGCATGTTTTGTATTTTGGTTGGACCCATGTGAAAACCAGCTTTTAGCTGACCAGGGCAATCCATCCCATGAGTGGAGAATAAATAAATAAATGAAATAAATAAATAAATAGATGGCGGTATGACGCTGGACGTGAGAGAGTCACTTATGGGATCATTATGTAAAAGAATTATTATTGGCCCGAGTCTCTGTTCGTTGTGTTAGCTGTTTTCTTGATGTGAATTACCTTCCTTATTCATAATCGTGATGGGCGATGACCTTCTCTGGCAAGAATACTGCGCTCGTTCCATTGGATGGAATGGTTATTGATGGGAACAGGATCCCAAATAACTGACCATTGTTGGATCTCGTGCTCAATACAGCAAAACCGATCTTAACTTATCGACAGACTGAGTTGGGTGTAGCCATGGGCAATCCGGTATCGCCTATCATTGCAAATTTCTTCATGAAAGATCTAGAGCAGCAGGCAATGGCTACAGCACCATTTTAGAAACCAAACTCAAAGTCTGGAAGCGGAAAAGTGGATGATATTCTTCAGATCCTTAAAGAAGATGAGATTGATAATGTCATTCACCATCTCAATCAAATTGACGAAACAGGAAGTATCACATTCACATATGACAAAGAGCAAGACAATACCATTCCCTTTCTTGACTCACCTTTTGCCTGAAAGAACAAGTGGAATGATCGAATTACTGGTCTTTCAAAATCAGATAAACACAGCCCAGTATCTGAACTTCAACTCTTATCACCCCCTCCAACCCCCCCCCCCCCCCCGCCTCAAACAGAAAGTGGATGTAATCCATTCTCTGTTCAACCGTGCTGGGTCTATTGTCACAAAAGAAGAGGATGTCAAAACAGACCTGAAATATACCACCACGGCCCACAGAAAGCCATCGGAAGCCTACTGGTCTACCCAAAGGACAAACGGAAAGAAGACGACATAACAGGAGTCGTATATTAGACTCCTTGCAATTATTCTCCAGCTACATACATTGGTGAGACAGGCAGAAAACTTGTCGTAAGAAGAGACGAGCATAAGGGTGCAGTTAGAAACATCAGACAAATCCCTTTCGCTCGATCTAAAAAACAATCGGCAGACAACATCATTCACAAATCAGCCACTGAGGATCATGTTGCCATCAATAACCATTCCATCCAATGGAACGAGAGCCGTATTCTTGCCAGAAAAGATCATCGCCCATCACATCATGAAAACAGCTAACACAATGAACAGAGACTCGGGCCAATAATATTCTCTGACATGTTGTATCATGATCCATTTCTCTCTCGTCCAGCGTCATACCGCCATCTACGACGCAGTCTGAAGAAGCCACCAGTATCGGCAAAAAAGTACTTACTGAGGTTATTAAATAAATTGTACGTAATTGTGAAAGAAGAACATATTTCTATAATACATTGTACTTTTTCCACTTGAACTTGTATAAAAAAAGAATGTGCTATTGGAAATAAGATTTCCTTGGAATTGAACTGAATGTTACATGAATATCATATTTTTATGTATGAAGAGACAATGTTTCTGTCCACTATTATTTTGTATTTGAGCTGTCTCATTTACGCATTGTTGTAGAAAGATGTATTGACAATAAACTGCATCACAGTCACAAGATGTTCTGTTTCTGACGTAATGTCACAAAAGGTCTTCTTTTTTTTCCTGCCGACTCTCACTGATATCTTCCCAAAGGTAAAAGTTTTGCCGGATTTTCGGCATCAAAGCTACGAACAGTTACGTGCACTTACGGATAGTATGGGTAAGTTTGAATCCGTCGTGTGTGTGTTTGTGTTCGTATGTGCGTGTGTGTGTGTGTGTGTGTGTGTTTGTGTGTGTGTGTGAAGGTATGTATGTGTGTGGACCTGAGTGTGTTCACATAGCAGTTTGAATAAATTAATTGTCAGTTTATACGTATTTGTGCTTGCTTTAAAGGGCTTACTTCGTTTCATCGGGTGATCGCGTTCGGGTCGGGTGGTCGCGATACACGACCTTTCGTAGATTATATGCCCTAATATACGAAGGGTCGGGTGGAGCATTTGAGAATTAGACCCCTATTATTTACGAAGTATCGGGTACAGCTTACCCGAATCTTCGAGAAAAAGCCAGTGCAAATTTACGAACGATCGCGTGTTTTATCTCCGAATACGCGATTGTATTCCTACGTTTTTACTCTGAAAAAATTATTACGAGCGTTTGTATACAAGGCTAGCAGCACATAATGCTCGCCGTGCATAACTATGGCAAAGCGATGCGCTCGCGTGCGATAGAGTGATAATGCAGGTTTCAATGGACGGTCATTCATATTGTACAGTATTAAGTGCGGCGAAAGTTTTAATCGTCTCGACTCGTGGATTACAACGATGTGGTCCTTCCTGTTCTATCTGAAAGTCTTGACAACATTGTTATCGGCATTATCGTGGTTTCTGTCTCCACTCATTTCTTCACTGCTGGTGACAGCTAGCTCATACCACCCAGTGACATACCACCTCCATGGACTTTATCGGGCTGAATCGTGATATCGGTCCCCTCTAGCACAGGTGCGAGTGTCTACCATGTGCAAAGTCTATGGAGGTTGATAGCAGTCACCGGCTGCACTACAATATGACGAAATACAAATCATATACACACTGTACGTGTAACTGAATGGCGGTGAATGGAGTGGGGACCTATTTCAGGATAAACGTCCTTTATTGTGCAAAACCACATAGTATCATTTAAATGGAGACATTCTTTCAGATCACTGCGAATACTTGTGTTGTTTGGCTGAAAAGATGGAATTCTTTTCAGATATGATCAGAATCTATAGTTACCGGTGTCCCGATCGAGCCACCACCAAAAAAAAAAAAAAAAAAAAAAAAAAAAGTCGGATGTTTGCCTTTTACTTTTGGAAATGGACAGTGGTAACAATCGGCTCCGTAAGATGCCAAAATAAATATCAGATGCTTGCTTTTATTTTGGAAGTGAATAACGGTAATATTCCACTCCGTATGATACTAAAATAAAATTAATTTCGGATGTTTGCTTGTACTTTTAGAAATGAATAACGGTAAGATTCCGCTTCGTAGGGTGCTAAAATCAATGTCAGATATTTGATTTTGCGCTTGAAAATGAATAAGGACAACATTCGGCTCCGGAAGATGCTGAAATGAATGTCGAATGTTTGCTCTGACGTTTTATTCGGAATAGCAGTAACATTCTTCTCCAATGCTAAAATAAATGTCGGATATTTGCTATTACACTGTACATTGCGAAATAACAGTAACATTCAGCGGCGTTTGATGGTAAAATAAAAGTCTGATGTCTGCCTTGACATTCAAAAACGAAAAACAGTAACATTCGGTTTCGTGCGATGCTAAAATAATCGTCAGTTGATTCAATTCACTTTCGGAAGTGGACAGCAATAACATTCGGCTCTGTACGATAATAAAACAAATGTTGGATGTTTGCTCTTAAATTTGGAAATGAATAACGGTAATGTTCTGCTCCGGACGATGTTAAAAATGAATAACAAAATGTTGCTATTACATTTGGAAATAATCAACGGTATCAATCGACTCAGATGCTAAAATAAAAAGTGGATAGACCCTATTTGCTTTCACGTTCGGGAATGAATAAGGATAACATTCAGCTCCGTATGATGCTAAAATGAAATTTCAGTTATTTGCTTTTACATTTGAAATGATTAACGGTATCGGCTGCCGTAAGGTGTTAAGATACTAGTAAATGTTGGATGATTGCTTTTACAAGCAGAAATGAATAACGGTAACTTTCGGCTCTTTACAATGGCAAAACAAAATGTCGAATGTTTACCAATATTTGCAATGCTCCCACTTTATCATTTCAAATGTAAGTTTTGACCACTTAATATAGGCATCAACTTTTATAATAATCTATAAGCCCGTTTGCTAAATCTTACAACTCAGAATAAAGGCAATATGATTGAATTTTTTATTCATTTCAGACATGCCATGGGTACCTGTATCACTTCAGTAATACTTAATATTTATTTTTCTATATGTTTAGTAGGACCGATTTAGTTTTTCTTGATTTTTTTTCGGGCCACCAGATTTTACTTTCGAGCCACCAAAAAAATAAAAATTCAATCGATCGGGCCGCCAAAGATAAAAGTTAGTGTGGAGTCCTGCATATGATATGGCCTATATATTGCATGTTAGTATGAGTTAGTTTCATTCGTATTCTGTGATATATCTGTGGTGTACCTGTGATGTATTTAATGTTTATTTTGCTGTGATATCCGATGTACTAAGAATTTCCAGAGTGGGCAATAATCAGTCAATCAATCAATCAATCAATCAATCAATCAAATTAACAAGAATGGAGTTAGCGCGCGTTTTGCAATCAAACTCTTAATTATTTTAACGCTTTAGATTTGCTGTTTTGATCGGAAGTTTAAATATTCATATTCTCCATCCTGTAATGCTATTGTTTTATTTAGCCATAGAATTATGTTTCTGAGGATATTTTATACTCTTTTATTTGTTATTGCCATTTTTGTGCTATTTTGTGGCCTGTTTAATGTCTTTTGCTTTGATTTATTCACTGGTTTCGCCGTCCCTGATTCACCCGATACTTCGTCACTTGAATGACACTTTTTTACGTAAAGTCGCGTTAAACGATCAGCCTTATGTCAAGGATTATTCTGTATTAAATTGTGATTATTTTACCTCTCCTTACCCGACCCTTCGTATATTAAGGCACCTAATCTACAAAATGTCGGGTAACGCGACCACCCGACGCGAACGCGAACACCCGAAGGAACGAAGTAAGCCGCTTTAAAGGTACTAGCCCACATTTGCAAACCCACGAAAATCAAAACTGCATAAAACAGGTCCAATATGACTTCAAGAACAAGTTATAACAGTTACATACCTCACCTGTTGCTCTTTGTCTATACCATTCGATAAAAGAGAGAAAATCATCGTTTTAAAATCAATTTTCAAACAGGGTTAACCCGACCCAAAATCGAATTACGAGCGCGGGCTAGCTACGTACATTAACTTACACATGTATCGCATGCATGTAGTACGTGCGTGGACCGGAGCTAGCGAGCGTTTTTATACGCATGCATACGGTGCATATTCATTTATTCTTATGAAAGTAATGGACTAATTGGAACAAAATTTTGCACAGGTGTTACTGCAATCATAACCAAACTCCATGCTAACTATAAGACCAATTGCTGCAGGTTTACAAATGTGGGCTAATACCTTTAAGATGGGCGCTGAAATGTTGAATTCCTCGATACAATGAACACATTCAAAAGCCAGTTGCCTGAACTTTGTACTTTTCATTTCAGCATTGAATAGTTTGTCTGGTAATTCCTGTTAGACGTTACGTATGAATGTGTACAACCGCCAAACATCGTTTTCCTAATAGCAAACTGTTCAAGTTGAACATAATCATCTGAAGGACTGCTTCTTTTCGACTAATCACAGTGATGAGGGGACATGCATCAACATAGTTTGCTGCTGTTCGCTGCTTTCACTCATTGTCAAGGTGTCAATCATTCAATGGTTGTGCGCATCGTTCATCGACTTTGAGACTGCCAAGATTGATAGGGGTATACACCAGACGGAAGGAGGACAAAAAAGGCGTGGTCTTTGAACCTTGGTAACTAATACACTGTACCCTTCATGGACTAACTTCATTTACCTTACTGTCATATTTTAGTACAACAGAATTAGCATAGTTCCTCTAAGCCTTGTTGCACGTCGCTGTGTGATACTCGTATGTTTCTTATGTGATATTTATTAAGTTGGTTGGAGAGGCCCAAGGGCCATAGTGATTTTGATGGCAACTTTAAAATAGGGAAGCGCACCAGAGAAAGCCTTCAATCTTGTTAATGTACCTTTGTATTTCGCTTGTTTTGTTTATTTATCTGCTATCACTTGTATTGTCTTGCAAATGCCGAATCAATAATGATAATAACTAGAGAAGCACTCTGAGAGAGCAGGCCTCCGCCAAGCATGCAGCTCATTTCCACCACTGATCTTTTGTTCTACCACAGAGATATCAGTGATTTCTACCCATACGTACTTATAGCAGGGCTAGCATGCTAAAAGTGTTTATAGTGTGCTATAGAGTCGCCCGATTTCCCAATATAAAAGCCTT
Source organism: Diadema antillarum (assembly GCF_040938485.1). NCBI lineage: Eukaryota > Metazoa > Echinodermata > Echinoidea > Diadematoida > Diadematidae > Diadema > Diadema antillarum. The sequence goes on from NW_027272831.1 coordinate 166,389, forward strand.
TGTTACGTCATAAGCCCTATGCTGCACGGCGCGCAAGCAAAACTCAAATACGCGCAGCCTGAACTCCTAAGTTCATTGACCCTACCTTCCAAAATATCAAAAATCCTTTCCCAAAAAACTCTCGGATCATTACCAAAAGTTAATCGTTTGTTACTTGTGTCATTCTCAAAGTTCTTCTTCAGAAGAAGAAGAAGAAGAAGAAGAACTTTCCTGCAAGTTTCATCCCAATCCGTTAACTACTTTTTGAGTTATTTTGCACACGGACAAACTAACTAACTTACGAACAAACAAACCAACGGTAACGAAAACATAGCCTCCTCCCTTGGCGGAGGTACAGTAATAATGAAAATTCAGTCGGTGTATTCAAACCACTCAGTGATTTTACGTTCACGCCACACAGTAACCCGTTTACCATGCCTATGGTGCGCACGTATTTCTTGGTACACACATCAATTCCATGTACTGTAGAAGGTGCATTAAACCTGACCACGTGCATGGTTCCTTAATTTTTTGTTTTGTTTTGTCTTTGTTTTTTGTTTTAACACGGACAAGTTCTGACATTTCAACGCAAGCTCTACACTGGTGTATGAAGTTCTGCAAAGGCAGGCTGCAACAAAATAGGAAACATATTTCATTGACATTATTATAGAGCAATGAACATAGGCCTAAAAAGACGGAATATTTGTAGTTTGGTTGTCTTTTCAGATATTTAGCTGCACAATAGTGGTGCAGCCATGCGTGGATTGCTGTCTCACAAGGCTCACAAGGCGGGGAATCCCACAGACTGTTACAGAGGTGCTGTGCAGTTTCCGATCATAATGCACTAGGCCAGGAGCTAGCTGCTAGACATAAACCTCACTTATTATATAGCTCAAAAGGTTTGACCCCTTAGAGTTACTGGGCCCTACCTCATCACGAAAATGCGCCACTTTCCTAATCCGTGCTATGAAGGCAGGTTCGTCCCCAGTTGAATGTTTCCAGGTAAGCATGCCTGTACAGTGACTGGGCATCAAACTGCAATTTACTTGAATATGAGACCGTTCTGAAGCAAATAGTTTTCACAAAACAATAGATATATGAGTCCCACAAGAATTGGAACAATCATCCCCCAGCATTCCCACTGATTCCCACTGATCAGTTACAAGCCATCCCCTTTAAGACAATAACAAAAAGTGAATTAAGTTGCAAGAATAAAGTTTTTACCTTTACAATATCCTTGAAACCAAAAAGCTCAAAAAAGGCAAAAAATGAGGAAAATCAAGAATCTTTTGACAAATACAGATTCAGTGTGGTGGGAATGCTATATCCTGTAATAGTGCACCCACACACACACACACACACATACACACAAACACACACACACACACACACACACAGGTACAGTTCATACTTGACTCCACGTAGCCAATGTATTGTTATGTGTACCGGTACACAAAACATGTCACGTACAGCTATATGGTACCTCGCACATGATAGATGTCTGACCTACACAATAGTAGAACGATATTCAGAAAACATAATGAAAATCTACTGTTTTTCCACTTTTCTCACATAATAAAAGGTCAATTTCATACTCTTGTCATGTTTGTCATTCAGGTTCCTATTCCGAGCTGGATATCTCTAAAGGCTTCCAACTTGGATGTGTTCTCCCTAGTTAGTAGTGTGTAAGACTGCATGGAAGGTTAATTTGAGATACTCAGGTGAGCTCTGAACCCGTGGGTCTCTTGTTCAGAAAGCAACTGAGTGACAAGGCACCAAAGTATGACAAAAAGAATCTACTTCAATATATACCAAACTCATGTAACTTTTGTACATCAACTTATAGATAAACATGATCTTAATGAGTTGATGTACCCTCCCTCTTGCAACAAAAAAAAAGTATTGTAACATAGTTGCAAATATGCATTGGACAATTCAAAGCTGTCAATTTTGTGTACTTATTGAGCACACTTGGACGCTAATTTGAAGTTAAAGTATGAAAATCGTTTCTGTTCAATGTTGTTTACATTGATTAATGTTCAGAGGCTTTATTTGAGGAAATTATGGGTGGCAAAGTAGGCCTATTTGCAAATTCATGCAAATTCATGCAACTAGGACTGGTGTAAAGATAATCATTAAAGTTGTGAATTGTAAATGTTTTCTGCCTTTGAAACAATAGACACAGACATCATAATCAACATTGTCCAGGTTGTACGTTATGTATATCCTTATTGTGATTTGAATAAGGGATACGAAGATTTTTAGTGACTTACTCCTAAATGTGAGTGCTGATGCAGCAATTATTCAGCAATAAGAGACACAAAGGGACCCACTTCCGGATGAAATAATCGGATTTATGGCCTGCACAAGCCATATGGCGGCCATTTTGCAAATGATTATAGGCATATTATGCAAATTGTGTATATTCTAAAGTCACAACTGACATCCTAATAGTGTTCCTTGACATGAAAAACATAGATTTAGAGAACAGAATTTAATTTCTACTGGTTTTACGTACACAGATATGAACAGGCCATTATGAGGACATTTTGGATATATATTTATGCAAATTTGAGCAAAGTTTGTAAAAAGATGTATTTCTGAGTTACTACTGATGTCATAATTGTGTTCCGTGACCTAAATAATATAGGTTTGGACACAGGAACTAACTTTTTCTATTGGTTTTATGTCCCAGGATATAAGCGTACATATAGATTACATGGCGGCCTTTGAATTTATGCAAATTAGGCATTGATCCACTACTCAAATTTTAGGGAACTTTTAGCGTGTTATTTGGTAGCTCTTTCAGGTTAAATGCAAGTGGAATGGTTTCTGTTGCAATTTGTTTTGGGTCATTTCATATTATGACTGGACTAATTCAACAAAATAAGTAATGCAAATCAATTTGCCAAAATCAACCCATGAACTTTACAAAGCCTCTGTAACCAGAAAGGCAAGAAAAATAATGGAGGAAAATAAAGCATCTTCTGTAAATATTGAAAAACACACGAGAAGAAGCAACGGTAACAAAGATGGGAGAAATTTGAAATGTTATTCAAACTTGAAAAATTTTGAAAGAATATTTGGTCCTTGAATTTATTCCATGAAATCTTAAATTCCTAAATTAAATAAATAAGAATGAGAAATTCTGACCATTTTATCACCATTGCCGCTCACTCCCTGTGTTATTTAAACTTTGAATTGACAGAACGTTTTCATGTTCGACTTTAATTTCCGCCATATGGTTTTTGTTTGAGAATAAAGAGAAACAAGAGAACAAAAACTTTTTTCTGCTATTTCATTCATGTCCTCATTGCATGTAATTGGTCTTTTTTTCGTCACTGTTATCTGGAAGGACATTTGCATATTAATTTCGATATGTTAATTTCTGCTATTTTTACTTTTGTGCCTTGGAGGACAAAAACGAATGTGTTCACTCATCCGTTAAATCTAACAGCTTAACACCTTCTTAGCTTTCCTTTGATATGGTATATGACACCATGATTTTTATCAAAATCTATGAAAAATATGAACTCTAAAAGAAGTGTCTACTTTTTCTTTTATATTTAGCTGAGTGTATTTTTTCATTTCTTGTCAAGAAATCTTGTCTATCTCATACAGATGAATTTGTCCATAAGAACAAAATTTTGAAATTGTCAGATTTGTTTTATTACAATTTAGGGATATTCATGTACAAATTATCCAAAAATGATCTTCCTGATATTTTTTTGCATATGTTTAAAAGAAATTACTCTATTCATAACTATCCCACCCGTCAACGTGACGATTATCACCTACCACGTACCCGAACCATTTTTGCGAAAAAAAAACAATTATGTATGCAGGGCCGAAGTACTGGAACGATCTCCCCATAGAACTCGCAGGTTGTTTGTCTTTGTCGACCTTCAAATACAAATTACGACATAATTTATTGAATAATTACATTGCGTAAGTCCATTGAAATTTCCTTCTTTCTTGTTTATGTGCCTTTACCTGCTGTGTTGGTTGTTGTTATTCAAATCAGCTAAGCCTCTCTGTTTGCGCTCTTAAATTCCTTCACACCAGTACCCCTTTTGATACCCTAAGACTTCGGAACGCGTGAACAGCTGGCTTGTTGTATTCCCCTTAGTGCTATACTGGCTGGTAATTCTAATTAATTCCAAATTTTCTTTGAATGTTAGTACTTGTATGTTCACTCTTTAGGTTTCCCGTATCTCCTCCGAGGACTCGCATGTCGAGTTGTTCTCTTTTCACCGTTATTCAAATCATACTACTACACTATTGTCAACATTGTTAAATCAACTGTCCTTACATCTGCAGAATGTGGTTGTCTGTATATCACTATTAATGTATTGAGAAGATTCTGTTAGTGCACCAGGTATTTTTGCCTTTCATTTTTGTTTCTCTTTATTTTGGTCCTACGTTGCATCCGTGCTCCTCATCTTTACACTCTGTTCAGAATTTGGGACCTACGCTCAACAAGCTCGCTTTTAAGTAGGTTCCGTCATATTTCTTTAGCGTTATACATAGAACCAAACGTACGATGATTGACCACTATATGTTTTATATTCTTACATTAATTTACTGTACATCCAAGCCGGATATTATGATTCACTATGTTTTTATTATATTTGCTGTACATTCCTTCATTGAGAAGTATGAAAATAAATTGAAATTGAAATTGAAATTGAAATTGAAATTGAAAAATTTTCAAGGGTCACAGAGAGTATTTGAAATCAAGAGCATGTTCGTGGCAAATGATAGCACTGGTGTTCAAAAACATGAACATCTTTATTCTATGAGTCTTTTCGAGTCTTTATCTTACGGCCCGATCTAATGACTTTTCCTTCTGTTTTCGTTTGTTGTTTGCTTATTTTTTGTCTTTTACTAGGGGTGTCCCTTATAACTCCCATGTTTCATGACCATCACACTAGTTTTACACTATGGTCTATCATTGATAGGTTTATTCGCCTTTCACACTTTGTAATAATATGTCAAATAATGCATAATCAAAACCCAAAATGGGCCATTTTGACTGTAATTTTGTGGTTTTTCCTTTAGTGTCGACGGACGACTGGGATCACGTCGATGTTACCATGGCAGCAAACTTCAAGGAGGACAAGAAATGCGTCGACTGTGGAGAAAAATCTGGGGCAATGTACAATGTGAAAGAAAAACAAATGCTATGTGATCCATGCGCAGAAAAGAAAGACTACGCAATCAAGACTAGAAAGGAAGACAAGAAATGGTTTTGTCAAACACACGCAAAAGCCATCAAATTTTATTGCGGTTCGCATGATCTTGGAATCTGCCACTCCTGTGCAATCGTCCAACAAGGACAGCCATGTGTCCTACACGACTTGGATGACATTGTCACTGAGAGAAAGACTGCTCTGAGAGACATGGTTGTCATGGCAACAAAAAAGAAGGCTGAATTGGGAAACCGCGAACTGCATGCCAAGCAACAAGAAGTTGATGCGACCAATCACTTGATGTCAGTGGAAAGTGAAATAAGATTGTTCTTTGAAGAGAAGCTGCGGCGCGAGGACGCCACCTTGCGGCGAGAGGAGGACAAGATAAATCAGGAAGCAGAAGAAGAAATTTCTAAGATTAATGAGAAAAAAAACAGCAATTGCTACAGAGCCGTAATAAAGCAAGATCAAATAGAGAAAAAATAGTCAAAAGACAAGACGAACTATTGATCTCACTGACAGATATACGTGATGAGTATACTAGAAAATTCGATCATTGTCACCTTCAAATTAAGGAGAGTCAACTCGCCATGAGACAAGTTTTGAGTGACATTGAAACCCTTCTCCTCAGTAACAGACGACTGATCGAGGGAGGTAAAGATCTCGTAAGGTCACTGAACCAGGCCGTTGGGTCAGCTGATGAGAGGAAGGAGGAGGAGGAGGACCCTGAAGGCATCTCAAGCAAAGTGAAAACTGTCCAATTTGTGAAAAGTGAGGAAGGCAAGGGTTACAAGGGGAGAGTCGATTGGTGTGGCGGGAAGTGGGAACTTATCGACTCAATTCAAATTCCAGAGGATGTAAAATCCCCAATGATAGCTGGGTGTATCAACGAGGAAGAGCTGGTTATTTCAGAAAGGTTTGTTGACAACGTTCAAACATATGTGACAAATATCCAATCCAAAAACACGGAGAAAGTGGCACAGAACGACAATGGAACATGTATTACTTCATGTGCACTACTGGATGACAACACGATAGTCTGTGGCAAGTGGCGGAGACGATGTTCAGGACCGGTATTGAGCAAGTGCATCTCACTGTACAACAGGCAGTGGCAACTCCTTAGGCACCTGGACATACCAAGACACGACGTGCAAGGAGACAACGTCATTGTAGAAGTTGATGTCGATGTGAATGGTATGGTCCTTGCTTGTG